>NW_014569699.1:243861-258769 GCF_001313835.1 Polistes canadensis | reverse complement strand
TAATAATAATAATAATAATAATAATAATAATAATAATAATATTAATAATAATATTAATAATGGACAATTTAATAATGGATAATTAATGAAATAAAATATATATGTATATATCAACCTATTGTTTCTATTTCTCGTTGTTATTATTATTATTAATGTTGTTGTCTTTCTATACACACACACTTCACACGTACGCACACGTACACGCGCCCAAAATATTTTAATTACCTAACAATCCCAAAAACCCTTTTACTTTTTTCATTAAAGGTTTTTTTCCTTTTTAATTTCTGTTATCTTTAAGCTTCGTCAAAGTAACATAATTTTTCTAATCAATTTAATCTGATGAGTCTCATTATCAATTATTTAACATCACAATTTAATAGTTTGCATTATTATGTATATATTGTGTGTATGTTTAAATAAATAATTACAGTGGCTAATCAGAGAATTTGGAAGAATGAAAATTATATGTGATATAATTTCTATTAAAATGATTAATATATTCTAAAATAAAAATATGTATAAATATTTGACTTTAGTGAAATTGTGATAGGATGGTGGTGGTGGGGTAAGGCCCCATTACTATCTACACAATTACCGATATACATATATACGTAATACTCGCAACATATAAAATAACAAAAATAAGATAAGATTAGTTATTCTTAATTTGGTATAATATTAATCCTGCGATTCTATTTTTTTTTCTTTCTTCCCGTTTTTTTTTTTTCATTTCCATTTCCGTTTCTTTTTGACCATTGTTTTGTTATCCTTTTTTCGGCCCAATAAATTTATTCCTTTCTTTTTTTTTTTTTTTTTTTTCTTTTTTTCTTATAACATTTTTTCTTTCTTTCTTTTGGTACAAATTAAATCAGCAGGCCTTGCAACATGGCACGTTACTGGTGATCGAAGTAATGCAAGTGGTGTCGTCGGTTCCGTAGCTGGTGCTCCGGGCACGACAGACGAAGTCTTCCTCGCAGCTCAGGAGGCCGCACAGGCCCACCGCGACTCACAAGGTAGGCTCATCATCTTCGTTTATTTAATATGTCTGGCCCACCGTAACAATAGGCACTGAGTTTTCTCGGATGATTATATTATTTATTATAATCATCATCTCCCCCAACCACCCCTTGATTCATTAACATTTGGCAAGTTTTTTTTTATTTTATATTATCATTAACACAAAATACCTATGATGGTTATGTATTATATTATTCAATTCACAATGAGCTATTAATTAATACAAATATATTTGCAGTCTTTTGTTAGCAGGAACGATGATTGGATATTAATTTTTTTCTTTTTTACAAATTTTTACCAAATTTTCTTTTTATGCTAATGGTAAGCGTAAATATTCGATTTATTGGTTTTATTAATTTTTTTTTTTTTTTTTTTTAAATCAAAATCTTATGAAAATTATTATTTGCCAAATTATATTCTCAATTTTATTCTAATTATTATTATTATTATTGTTAGAAGTTAGTTAACGATAGTAATATATGTATATAGATTGGAGGAGAATGTTTGAGATAAATATGAACGTTTTGTTATTATGAAAATTAAATGAAAATATAATATAACGAGAGTGCCAATTGCGCAGGTTCGCCAGGTTGGTCTTTTTGTTCGTTTAAAAAAAAAGGGGGGATATATATATATATATATATATAATCTTTATATATATATATATTGTTTTTCCCTTTCGCTGTTGGGTAACGTGGTACAAACTTAGATTCCGGTATGTTCAAGAGTAGCACGGTCTCTGAAAAATAAAACAAATAAAATAAATCCAAAAGAGAAAAAAAAGATAAGAAAAATGAAACGAAAACGACATACGTATTATATATATATGAGATATGTGACGAACACACGCACGCACACACACACGCACGCACGCACACATTATATATAAATATATATATATTATATATATATTTATTCAAGGTATGTAGTTAAAAAAAATGTGTATATATATATATATATATATTTGTTTTTTTACTGACATACTACAATCCTTTTATATATGATACACATACAGATACTCACACATACAACTTATTATCTAATTTTCATTTTTATTTAAAAAAGAAAAATATTTTTAAACGAGCGACGCCACGGTGCACCAATGAAAATGTTGCAGCGAAAGAAAAATTCTTAATTATACTAATTCTTTCGTTTCTTCTTATTATTATACTTAATCTTCCTTTTTCTCTACTACATACATATATATCTTTTTTCTTTAACTTTTTTGTTTTTCTTAGCTATTATTTATAATCCCTTCATTCTGTGTGTTTTTTTTTTGTTATTGTTGCTTTTTCTTATCATTTTTCCAACCACTTGTTTTTTTTTCATTCGTTCTCGACATATTTTGTTCGAGTGTAACGCGACGTCGCTTAATTTAGTTTTTCCTCTCTCTCCTTTGATCAAAAGGAACTCTATAACGAAAGAAGAGAGGAGAGAAAAGGAGGAGAGCAAGCAACAACGCCCTCTCCCTCAGGCTCTTTTCAAAATATCAACTCACGCATGTCGAACGAAAATTAACGGAGTATTATTTATATATATTTCAAAACAAAAAAGAAAAGAATCATTTCAATTAGATTATTACGATTAATTATTACAATCGAATTTTTGATGTATTTTCAAAATAGATTTTTATTTTTCATATTTTTTTCTCTTCTACTACTACTTTACTATATACTACTGTTGCTGCTACTACTAATTACTATTACTACTATTTTAATTTCTTCTTCTTCTTCTTCTTCTTATTCTCAATACACCCCGTGATTTAATAATAAATTAATTAAAATTATATAAGATTATATATTATTAAAACAAAAGGATTAGATAAAATTAAATATAAATGAAATGAAATAATGAATATTAAAGTTAGATGATAATACCAAAATAGGGATCCCTCCTCCTAAACGTAATATTTGTTCAATTATTTACCGATAAATAATTGTATTATTAGAAAAGATTTTAGAATATTAATTAAACGAATGGTGAGAAAGTGAGAAATTAACGATACACAACCGATCGATGATAGAAAATATTTTTCTTTCTCACATTATGACACGACACGAATGATTTCTATACAATTTATCAATTATTATTTTAATAAATATGAAATTGTTTGTAAATAATTTACGAATTGGCGTTTAAACTCTCTCGATTGGTGTGTGCAATATTTGTACGTTTAATAGAAATATTTGATAAAACAACGATTATTAATATTATTTCGTTCTGATGCAGGTAATGCAATATTGCGTGCTACAATGCAGTTTTAAAATGATTATCATCTTATTGACGTCATTTATCCACGAAGCAATTACAACAAATGACAAATCAGATATTCTTCTTCTTCTTCTTCTTCTTCAGCTTTTTATTGCTGTTGAAGTTAACAACAACAAAAACGAGGCCTATTATTAATCCTGGACTCGGTTAAACAGTCCTTCTTTCATCATCAATAGTTCATCATCAATTTTTATTTTCAGTAATTTTACTTTTTTACTGAAACTTACTATGAAATTATCAATTGTGTTCTATTATCGTTCAGCGCAACGTAATTTGTGATTGAACTTAAACTAAAAATTGATATTCTCGATCAATGAGAACAAAAATTCTCTGATCATATATTCTCCCTTAAGAAAAGAAATAAACCACATTGGATAATATTTATAGATCAGAATAATAACCCCCACAATAGAAATGAAAAATATTCGATTAGATTAGAATTGCACAGCACAATTCTAATCATACGTATCTATTTTCAGATCACTCGTGTGTGTGTGTTTGAAAATGATTATATAGGTGTGATTATTACCCATGGATTACTCAATGAGATTTAATATTTTTTTGATGTTGATGACACTCCTTTTTAATGGTCATCGAACCGCTTCAAAGATTATACCACGTACTACTATTATTATTATTACCGATTAGGTAACTCTGTTGGTTGGTCTTTGGCCAATTGGCAACGATGAAATTGATTTTTATAAAGGAGTAATATATACTTCATTTCTGATGTCAGCTAATTCTCTTTTTCCTCTTCTTCTTCTTCTTTTTTATTCTTATATTCTTATATTCTGGTTCGTTGCATCTGCTAGTTAACAACAACCGCAACAGCTGCATCTTCTAGCAAGCAAGCAAGCAGATGATTTAGCATAGAATTTGTGCTAATTATATACATTTCTCTCGACCCTCCCCCATTAATAAAACTTCTTTTATTTATTCATTCGCAAATAACTGAATTTAATAGGACACACAATTATCTTCACGTTAATTAAACTAATAACTCTGTTATCATATAATAAATTAATCGGCAAGGTTACTTCAAAAATAACCAGAGGATCTTTATTAGACCAAAGTATAATTATGTTGAGGATTAAAACAAGATCCCTGGGGGAGGGGTATTCTTCATATTTATTGATTAAAAAAAAAATACAAAAGGAAAATATTTAATAGGACGATAAGATGGATTTGATTTAAATAATTAATTAGGACACCACCACCACCTAATCTTGAGAGTGTTAAACACGAAATTTTGATTTCCTGTATTTCTTATGGTTTGGGTAGGGGGAGGGAACTTTTTCTTTTAGCATTGACACGCGATATTGTTTAATAGTTTTTCTATTAAATCAAATAAATTAGTTTATATTTTATCTCAATATATATAAACATATATTAAAAGTAACTAGAGTTAGTAGTTAGATGATTACCCAGTTGAGAACTGAGGTGATCCAACGTGGGAAACAAGGTAATTCAGGAGAGAGAGGAGCGGTTTCCTCTGTCAATGCTAGCAGTTATGATGCCCGTTAATTATTAACACAGTTTATGGTTCCACTCGTCAATGAGTGGGCACAAACAAAACAATATCTCGAGTTAGATATTTTGTTTGTTTGTATATTTATAGAATTTACAATTAAAAATCGTTTGGAATGAACGTATATATATATTGATTATTTATTTGACGATATTTAATGTCACTTAATCGATATTATTTATCATTTTTAATTACGAACTGTTCTTTTTATTGAAAAAGAAAAAAAAGAAGAAGGAAGAGGAGTAGGCACACGCGTGTAAATATGTAATTAATTAATTAATTATTTGAAACAAAAAAAAATATAAACGGACGATGCTCGCATTGATGGCGGAGGTCGTTTTTTTCACCGTCAGAGACTTTGTTACCTTGAATGGTTTATTATTATTATTATTATTATTCGATTGGACGACAATGACGATACGACTTGCGTGATGACAGTATTATTATTATTATTATAAATATGTTATTTTAAAAAACATAATATACTACTATTCGATAAAAGATCTCACTTGAAAGGATGAATATAAAAAAATATTAAATAATTAAAAAAAATATAAATTTCGTTGAATTAAATTAAATCTTCACAATTCCAATATTTTCATTCGCATTATTTCTCGTAATTAAAAACGTAAAATTTTAACTTCTACTTCTTTGTTTTTTTTTTTTTATATATATTGGAATTAGATCTGTCTAAATTTATTTAAAAGAAATTTTTTGTATTTAAAATGTTTTATTCTCAAATTCAAATTAAATTTTTTCGTTTACAAAGACAGGTTTTTTTTATTAAAATAATAATGAAAGAGATAGAGTGTGAATGTGTTTTGTATGCGTGTGTGCGTGCATCTGTGTGCGAGAGAGAAAGATAGCGAACAAATAGAATACATGATACACGTGTTCAGTATACTAAATTAGTTTATTAATATTATTATTATTATAAAATGATTATAATAATGAGATGATAAAAAACAATTCGTGCCGTAATTGAATTAGAACCGGATTTTGTGCCACGTTATTCCCAGCAACAATATTTTGGGGGAGAAAAAAATGAGAGATCGACAATTCTCTCATTTTTTTCCCCCTTTATATTTAAATATACATGTCCGTTTAAAAAGAAAAAAAAGAAAAGAGACCACGTTTGGGGCAATGGTAAACAAGTTTTTCGAAAGTGTTCCATCACTCCTATATAATATTCATTTTCTAAAATATAAAACCAATATATATTAATCATATTATATAAATTTTAATACTTATAGTATACAAAAATATTTTTTAAGATAATAATTACAAACTATATTAACGTTGTGTGTTGTACACTTTTAACAACAACTTCATTGCCATTGAACCTGGACGAGATATACAAAAAATGAAAAACCCTTTCGGATCCCAGAGAAAAAAAATAGAAAAAGAAACAAGAAAAAGATTACAAAAAAAAAAAAAGAAGACCCAAAGAGAAAAGAGAAAAATAATTAAGAGATATTATACACACACTGGTCCCCAACCCTCATTTTTTGCTGTCGTGGGCGTGACTCCTTTTTTGTTCGTTATAATTTTTTTTTTTAAATTAATTATTTGTTCATTTATTTATATATTACTGTTCACACCCATACGAGAACGAAATATTTTTTATTTTCCATTTTTTTTTTAAGCAAATAATTATTCCAAATTAGTACTCAATTCTTTTTTGTCTTTTTTTTTCTTTTTTTTTTCTTCATATGTTTAAATATAAATAGTTCACGTTGGGTAATATTAACAGTAAAACAATTAAAACTTGTAAATACTAGAGATAAATTGATATAAATAAAATAGAAATTATGAATTAAATAATTAAGTGACGAACAAGAAATGGTCACGTAAATTTGTCTAATTTGCCTAACCCGTACGATTAATATATAAATCGTGCGAGCAACCATTATTTGTCTTCCACGAGCAAACGAAATCAATCGTTCAAGTATTACGGTCCTATCAAAAAATATATATATCTCTTTTTAAATATATATATATATAGATATATATATATGTGTGTGTACAAGTGCGCGCATACGTGTACAGAAATCACGATGTGTGCCCTTAAAGACATGATATATATATGTGTATACATATATGTATTATGTATATATATGTATATGCATATATGTATACATATATATATGTAAAGAAACAAATAATATTTTTTTTTCTCCCCTGTGTCCATATCCGTGTATGCGTATACACTCTCGATAGTTTTTAATTCCATTGCGTTGTGCCATTTTTTGCGTAATTCGTCTTGCATGCCACGCTTTCCTTCGGTAGTGTAATTTACACCTTTTTAACTCTTACGGAAATGCAAGAGTGACGCGTGTTATTATTATTTATTTATTTATTCATGCAATTCTTTTTTTAAATTTTAATTATTATCTTATACTTGTGTGTGTGTTTATACGTGCACATATATGTACATATTTTGTGTTCATATATGTGTACTTTTTCATATCGCACGCGGGTATAATGGTAAAATAAAAAGGTTGAAATAAAAATGAGAAAAATTGATACAAAAATAATTATACGCCCACTCTCGCATCTCCGGCCATTTTTTTTACTAACCCACGTGTACATAACTCGCTTATTTGTTCGTAACGCATAAAACATCAGATATTTGATTATTAACCCGATTACATACCTATATAGCTCTCTTTTATATACATACTTATATTCGCACACACATATATATGTATACGTATTATGTATGGATATATATGTGTGATAATTTAGCTCTCTCTATATATATTTATTTATATATCATTTTATATATATTTATATATAAAGAGAAATATCATATATATATACACACACACACATACTTCGTATATATAAATATGTATGTACACATATGTTTATAATACTGTTTCTCCTCTACTTCTCGTTATATATTTATATATATTTATATATGATTAAATATATATAAATTACGTTACGAATTTACATATTTATTATTATTATTATTATAATTATTTATTATTATTATTATTATTATTATTATTATTATTATTATTATTATTATTATTATTATTATTATTATTATTATTATTATTATTATAATAATTATTATTATTATTATTATTATTATTATCATCATCATCATTGTCAGTATATTATTCTACTCATGGTATTGTACTTTCTCGTTATTAGACTTTCGTTGTTGTTGTTGTTGTACCATGCCATGTTACGACTTTTTGCTCTTGTAAATTATCTTGTTCCCTCTTGTGTCTTTTTTCATCCTCCGAGTGTTTAGGAGAGAGAGATGATCAAAAAAGAAGAGAGTTGTTTTTTTAAACGGATTACAAATTGCATACGTATATATATATTTAAAAAAAAACAATACGAACGAACCCAAAAAAAAGTATTTTCGTACAAAGTTTATATATCGCGTGGTGTGATAACATACATATTTATATATATATATATATATAAATAATAGAAAAACATATTAAAAGAAAAGCAACGAGGAAAATCCAAATGTCGAGAGGGAAAAATGTCGCGATTTTTGCGCGGAGGGGTGAAAAAAAATGTTGAGCGCGAGCGCGCGTCACGGTCGAACGATTTTTCGATCGGGGCTGCTGCCACCATCCGCCGCCGCCGCCATTTCCCCCGTCGGGTCCGCTGCACCATTTTCTTACGTCGCAGCCCCCCACTTTCTTTGCTAATTTTTTCATCTTTCTCTTTTCTCATTTCTCAACTCTTTCTCTCTTTCTCAACTCTTTATTTCCTCGCCTCCCTTACAACTATTGTTTTTGTTTTTCATATTTTCTTATCCGTTTTTTTTTTATTCAATGAAATAATACGTTCATTAAACGAAATTTTATTATTTCCCTCTCGAGAAAAGAGACGACCACACACGGTTTTTGAAATTGTATGTATATATATGAAACATATAAAGAAGAAAAGAAGAAGAAAGTTTAATGAATGAAGAAAAGTGAAAATATAATTAGGAAGAAAAAGGAAGATGGCTGAAGATGACTACACTAGCGCCGCTGTCGCGCCGCCATGTTACTTTTTTTTTTCTCGAGCATCACGCCTTTTGCGTAGGTGATCGATGATTATTCTACTTTTTTTTCTTATCATCAACGCGTCGTGTTATTTGTGTGGTTATTATTATTGATAGTTTTTTTGTGTGTGTAATTATTCGGTTCGTTATTTCTTTCATTTTGTTCGCAGTTGCGCTTTCGTTGGCCATTTTGTCTCGAGAGCGCACGGTTTTTACGAACAATTTGTTTTTGATCTCTCTCTTTCTCTCTCTGCCATTTGAGAGAGAGAAGTGAAAGCAAAATTATATTTCGTTTATTATATTATTTTCATTTTTTTTTTTTAAGTTCTTTCTCTCTTTCGACTACGAATTCGAATTTTCCCGCGCATCTTTTTTCCTTTCTCTCTTTCTTTCTTTCTTTCTTCCTTTTTTTTTTTTTATTCTTTTTTTTTACTCCTAATTTTGTGTTGTTTTTTTTTTCTTTTTAGTTTATTCGGAATTATTTTTATGGGGATTTTCGATAAGAAGAAGTGTCGAACAACAGCTATACACAAGAATATGTCGTTGTGGTTGGTAAGGAATATTTTTATGGTGAAATCCATGGTAAAGTATATGGTATCAGAAAATCATCAAGGTAAACTAAATTGAATAAAATAAAATGGATTGAATTGAACTTTTGATGTTTTACGCGTACTGTGAATAATTTTATCGTTAACAACTATTCTTTTTTTATTTATTCATTTATTTATTTTTTTTTAATATTATTAATATTATTTTTGTGATACATTTCGTACGTGCTTTTAACATAATCTCTCTCTCTCTCTCTCTCTCTCTTTCTCTCTCTCTTTCTCTTTCTTTTCTTTTAATTCTTTTCATACATTATCTATTATTTTATTTGTTCACATCGTTGTATTTGTTTATTGTTATATAATAAATTTTTCTGCTTTTCTTTCTTTTTTAAATTATTATTTAATATATTTGCTCGGGATTGCTCGTGAAAATTTGATCTGCAAATAAGCCGAGATTCGAATAATTTCGTTTTTAATTTTGCGAATAAGACGTTTTTATCATCTCGTCTTATATATATATATAAAAAGAAGAAAAAAAGAAATTTATTTCATATTTTCAATAGCCATTTCGAGCAAACACTTCGAATGTATCTGTGAGTGCATGAAAGTAAGAACGTAAGAGTGTATGAGAAATATTTATGAATGTAATGCGTGAATGCGAGCGTGAGTGTTGGTGCGAATGAACAATCGAGCGAACGAAATAATTTCTTGTTAAATTTTTTTTTGGTCTTTCTCTGTTCGTTTTATCTTAATTACAAATATGCATCTTAAGATATGCGTATTACGGATTTTTCGATCTTGCGCATTACTTTTTTATGATCCAGCTTGTCACAATAATTTTTATTGGGCAAGGCTTTTGTTTGAAAACAATAACGATCAAATATTATTTTTTTTATCTACGTTAACAAAAGTTTTAGTCCGCATTTTTTGGTACTAAAAATTTCGTTGTTTATGCGTTCTTCGTCACTCTCCTCCGCCTCACACTAAAAAAAAACGTGTCGTTGAAAGTTACGAACAAATGTTAACGACTTTTGCGATACACTTAAAAATATTGAATTAAAAAACAATAGAAAAGAGAAAAAAATCCAATATCTTTGAGTGTGATCTCGTCATTAGTTCGGTTTACATTTCTTTTTTCTTTACAACATTTTTACACGTTTGTTACGAGTGAAGGGTGGAAGAGGAGGGAGTGGTGACAAAAGTGAATAAGTGGAATATAAAAGAAAAATATCTACGTGTATTATCCTCGAATGTGGGGGCGTGATTTTTCAATGAGAAATCATTTTGGAATTGCTCGAGAAAAATATTCATTTTGAAATTTTTCTCGAGTTTATATTTCCTGTCGAATAATTCGAGTTTTTTTTCGAGTTAATTCGATTATTGTTTTGTTTTTCTCTTGATTATCACGCATTGTGACAAATACATAGTGCAACTAGAAAGAAAAGAAATCCAGAAGACGAAGAAGAAGAAGAAAAAGAAGAAGAAAAAAAAGAAAAATTCGATGATCGAACGATCTACGTTTTTGATCGATCGATCATGAATTTTTTCTCATCAGGAGACAAAAAAAATGATTCTAGATAAATCTAGATTCATCATCGAGCTTGGATATGATAGGGGAGGATGTTAAATTGGTACAGTATTGGTAAACTTTTTTTTTTAAAAACGATATTTATAAATTTGTTTTTTCTTCCACACAATTCTGATTCATATATTTAAAAGATTAACATAAAACTTTTGAATACCTGGCAAAATTGTTCACATTGGTCGATTCGAAGTTATTGTTTCTGAATAATATTCTTCTTTTTTGTTATTTTAAACAATTAAAGACACAATTTTTTTTATTTTTTTATTTTATTGATGTTTATTTGTTACAACTAACAATATTTTCTTTTGTATATATTATTGTGTGTGTGTTTCAGGTATCATCATTTTTTTTTTCTTAATAAATTCATATATTTATTCTTTCAGTTCTTTTTTTGTTTTAATTATTAATTTATGATTTGATAAATGATAATTATAACTTGAATGATTATCTTTTTCGTATTCTTTAATATTCGTACAAAATTTGTTTACGAGTATGTAAAGTTTCGAAATAGATTGACTGTTTATTATTATCATTATTAATTCTTTTTTTATTTTGTTCATTTAAATATGGTCATCTGTTTTCGTAAAAATTCATTTTTCATTTCTTTGCGGTTATATCTTTTCATTTTTGTTTATAGTTTTATTTATTTTTTTTTTGTTTATTTAAAGACTCCTCCAATGTGTGGGCAGGAGGGGGGAGTGCTAGATTTATTTTCATTAATATAATATTCGCGTAATTTCTCAATAATGAAATTATTATCCAAGATAATATTCGACCGTACATACAGATCCATTAATTCCCATTTGAATTTTTGGATGTACGCGAATTAAGAGAAGAAAAAGAAGATATCCGCGTGTGTTAGATTTGTGTGCGTGTGTTTAAGTGTATACGATTTTGAAAAATCTTTTTTTGAACCTTTGAGATAAAGGAACAGAAAAAGAATTTATATTTCGGTAACAGTATGTAAAAATTGAATTAAAAAAAAAAAGAAAACCAATGTAAGTATTTCATCTTGCGTGTTGTATCGGCACGCTTGATAACCATTTCATTTTTTTAATTATCATTATTAATTAATTTGGTATATAAATATTTGTTTTATGATAATTAAAAATGATCGATGTTTTTTCTTCTTTCATTGTTTGAAGAACACGATTAAACGAATAAATAATTCAATAAGAAATGAAATTAAATGCAATCAAATTGTTTTGTTTCAAATTTGTATATTATAAAATTATGTCGATCATTTATTATTATCGTAAATATCGTTAATATAAATATTTGTGTGCATATAAATTAACTTTATGAACAATTCTATTCCATAGCAACAAAACAAAAAAAGAAATAACAAAAGAAATATTCTCTCGATTCTTATATAATCGTTAACGATTATTATTTAACACAGCTTTCATTTTAGAAAATAAATATTTTTTTTTAATTGCTTTTTTGTTATCAATCAATAAATCAATAACTTTTGCCATTCGTTTTTCTTTAAATTTTCTATATGTTTTTTTTCTTTTTCTTTTTTGATATCGACAAATAAGAAAACAGAATTATTTCACATTCGTCAACATCTAACAAAACGTTGTGTTAGAGAGAAAACATTTACAAAAATTATAGTGCGATCTAACACTATTGTTAGTGTTAATGCGTTTAAAATATTTATATTTTATTTACTATATTTTATTTCTCTTTACAATTTATGTTTTATTTTTTATTTTTTTTTCCTTTATTTCTTTTTCTTTTTTTTTTTTTTTTCAAGAAAAGCAAACGACTATTATTATTACTACGATTAGAAAATTTCTGAGACCTAAGGAACAAAAAAAAATAATAATGAGGGATGGTCATTTTTATTCGTCGTAAGAAAATAATTCCTCGTTAGCCATATCTCTTATCAGGAAAGTTTTTTAAATCAAAATCTTAGTTTCTCTTGTGTGTATTATACTGTACCCCCCCCCCCCCCCCCCCCGAAAGTTTTTTATATTCTACATCGGTGTCTTTTTTTAATTTTTGTTTTTGTAATTTTTCACTTCCCCTCCCTTCTCTCTTTATTTTTTCTCCTTTCTAATCTCTTTATCTCTCTTTTTCTTTCTTTCTTTCTTTTTTTTTCTTCTTTCCTTCTTTCTTTTTGTTTAAAAACTTTTCAGCTCAGCAGAATTCTTCTAACTGCAGCACGTGTCATTCTACTACGATGACGATGATGATGGTGACGATGGTGGTGGTGGTGGTGTTGGTGGTGGTGATGATGATTCCAAATATTTTTTTTTTGGTTTGAGATTCGTTTCTCTTTCTGGAGGAGGTGTGTGTGTGTGTATGTAAAGGGTTGGGTGAGTTTTTGAAGGGGCTCATTCCTCTGTGTGTCTGTTTTTTTATGTCTGTCTGTTTGACTGTCTCTCTGTGTGTGTGTGGTTTACTAAAATTTATCCGCAAGTTATTATTAATCTTTATTAATTATAATGCACATTTCTCTTTTTTTTCATTCTTTCTTTCTTTCTTTTTTTTTTTTTTATATTGTAAATTAAGTATGTGATATTCGATTAAAGTAAAGTGGTCAAATTATAATTTTTATTACGATAGATATTTACTCATTTATTATTCATTATTTATTCTTTATTTGTTTTTAAATATATAGTTCGTGAAGTTTATATTAGCTTGTTAAAAAAAATGACTTGAAAAGATTATTTTTTAATTGGTAGAGATTAAGAGAAGAAGCATATGCTTTGATAAAACTTTGATGTACTTTGTGCCATCAAGTTTCGGGATTGAAGTAAATTTAGAACAATAACAATAATAACAACATGTTTTATAAATTGCAATAATTATAAAATAAAATAAAATCGAATCCGCAACTCTCGAAGGCGCCAAAGAGTTTCGGATAGATTTTATTTTATTTGATTTTTATTTTAAATATGTAAAGTTAAATTACGAAGAGCCTATATATTTATTTTCTTTTTTTTTTTTTTCAAGAATATATTTCGGTAATCAAATTTAAATAAAAAATTCATAATTAAATTATTAACAATATTATATTACTCGGATAAGTAATTTACATGTTTTGTATTTTTAACTTTCCCTTAAAGAGAATATGTACTAATTTTTAATTGAAATTTGTAAAATAAGATTTTTAACATGGTCGAAAATTTAATGTGAACAACACGTTATTGGATTTAACTATTGCATCGAAAATTAATCTTAGTTTCCAAAAGATTGTTAAACCCCATAACTCAGTTGTTCGTTTTGCATTTTACGATCAGAATTGTTATTGGATTGATTTGTTGTTAAAAAAAATTGCGTATGCCATTTTAGGGGAACGTTTGTAACCTTTTTTATTAATAGTTTCTTTCATCCATTTCAAAATAGTTAAATAAAGTTGAAATATATATTGTTAATTGTTTACTAATTGATTGCCGAAATAATAATACGAAAAATTTATAAATTTAACCATCAGTAATTAAAATTTCAAATCATTCGACGTATGATCAAAAAATCTATTAATCATCGCTGCGCAGTGATCATTATTAGAAACGATTGTGTATCGGATGATTATTATTTTATAACACATAATAAATATTTTGTTTGTATTATCAGAAAATTATAATAGGTTCTTTGTAAAAATTAAATATATCATACGATTCAAAGAATATTTTCTAACATAATAATGATTATCATGTTAAAATAACAAATTACAAAAAAAGTTTCAATCATAATTCATATTTACCGATCTCGACTAATTATTAATTATTTTCAAGTAATATGATATTCATTGTCAATTAGAATAAAGAAACCAAAGATAAGATTTTATTTGAGAATAGCCGAAAGAAAAAAAAACACCATTTGTTTTATAATTAGCCGTGTATGTTTCTGTGCGTTTGTATGATTGTGGTGAGGTCTAAGTTGCTGAATAAATCAATTTCTTTTTATTATATATATTATTGCAATAT
>NW_014569699.1:234825-242691 GCF_001313835.1 Polistes canadensis | reverse complement strand
TTTTTTTTTTTTTTTTTTTTTATAAACTGAACTTATAATTTTCATCAAGAATAAATTAAAAAGTATCTTTAAAATGATAAACGAAGTAAATTCGATTTTTATATATTTGAAACATTTATTATCGTCGGAAAAGTATAACTCTCGTTTTAGATTTCGTTTATCGGCGCGAAATCTCGAGAAGATCCTGTCCGTTTATGGGGGAAAAAACAACTGTGCCCTTTATTTTTTTTCCCTTCTTAATTATTCAATGGGGTTAGTTTTTCTTTGCTAAATGTATTATTATTATTCTTTTTTTTTTTTTAAAGGTGCGCGTATGTTGTTTTTATTCAACAAAACTGAGCAGGATCGTGTTGCTTTTCTAGTACGTTGATTTCTGACTGCCGAAAACGATCGTATCGAACATTTCAAATTGTCTTTTCGTAATTTATTTCTTTTCTTTTTTTTTCTGGTTTTTTTTCTCTTCACATCTTTGATATGTCAACTCAATTTTTCATATTTAGAAACAAATTAATTGGACAATCTTTGAGATACTCGACGTGGTTTGATTATTAAATTTATTTCTTTATATTATTTTACAAGAAGAAAATTTGTTTTATATATATATATAAATGTTCTCAAAAAAGAATATTAACATTTTTCATTTTTGGAGAGCTTGTGATATTCGATGAATGTTTGTTATTAATTGTTGTTGTTATTATTAATGATTTTTTTCTTTTTTTCTTTTGCGATAAAAACATTCTCTCTTTCTCTATCTTTCTCTCTCTATCTCTCTCTTTCTCTGCGTTTGATGGAAAATAATTTTTCATTGTTAATTAGTGATAATTGTATTCGATTGATTTTCATTTGATTATAAAAGAATTTAACTATAGAGAAGAATGCAAATTATTTATCAACAAACGTTTTATTTTTTTTTTTCTAAAATGTTTTTATATAACAAATAACGAATTAGAAGTTATAATAGTAATCGTATAAATAACTTGTTGTACGCGAGTCGAAATTTTTTCTTTTGAAAACTTTTGTTTCGTGTTTA
Source organism: Polistes canadensis (assembly GCF_001313835.1). NCBI lineage: Eukaryota > Metazoa > Arthropoda > Insecta > Hymenoptera > Vespidae > Polistes > Polistes canadensis. The sequence goes on along the minus strand of NW_014569699.1, from coordinate 241,661 downwards.
ATTAAAAAAAAAAATGACCTAAAGGAATCAGAAAAAAATCAATGGCAATTCAAAAGATTGTTATTAACAAAATATAATATACGTTATGAAGATTGTTATAATTGAAATATCTTTTAAAAAGTTTTCGTTAAAGAAACATCTTTCAAATTGTTATGAATATTCAAAATTGTATATAAAACAGCGACGTAATATTATTAACAAATTTTCTAAATTAAATATTACATTTGAACGAAAAATTGGCAATAAAATTAGATTATAGGCATATATTTTTTTTTCTGCATTATAAACGCACAATTTCAACTAAACAAGCATATAAATAATTACATTGTTAAAATAAAGAAATGACTTTTAAAAAACATTAAAAAAGTCTAACTGAATATTTTATTCTCTCTCTCTTTCACACACACACAAACACACACCACCCACATACAAACATTTTTTTTTATCTTCTATATTTATTTTAATAAAAAATCCGTATAATAACTAATTACAGTTTTATAATGATTCGATCAAATAAATTCAATCGAACGTATCCAGTTTAAAAATAAAATCAGGCAAAATTATTCAAAAATTATTTAATATCTGATTGTACTTGAAACTTTAATATGAAACTGTTTGATACAAAAAAATTCAATTTGCTTAAGCAATATTTATTATCACACAACGAAAGGAAAAACAATTAAATAAAAGGAATTCAACGTTAATGGAAGCATAGAAATCGTTCGATCTAATACAGCTACAGATATATGACACACGTACATAGGATAAATGCACGTTTAGGTATGTTCTAACAAAATTTAATGAAAGGTAAATCTTTTCTATGTCATTGGAGAAGAAAAAAAATGGTACGATGATTATTGTATCCATTTAATATTCGTTTTTATATAGGATCTTTTTTTTAGTTAACTGTACTCTTATTAATTTAATTCGTTCACATATAATCACTATATTAAATTTAATTTAAGTAGGAGGATGATTACTTCGTTGGAAAATCAATGTGATCTTCATCGAATTTGCACGATGTGGCATATATATATATATAACAGGTAATAATTTAATTACATTTGTTTAATATATAATAAATACTCTTGCTATTATATTATATATTAAAAAACAAAAAAAGATTTTTCAATTAAATTTAAAAAATAATGACTCTTTCTCTCACACACACACACAAAAAGTATTTTAAAGTATTGAATATCAATTTGTTATTTCGAATGTTCTTTTGTTCTTTTTTCTTTGGTCAAATTAATTTTCAAATAATTTTCAACAGAGTGCAAAATTATCGATCAAGTGAAACATATTGTTTGCTAATGTTTTCTCTCTCTTTCTCTCTCTCTGTCTTATTCTCTCTCTTATTCTCTCTCTTATTCTCTTTATATATATAGTCACTTTGATACACTAAAATACACTTATTTTTATACTAATTTCCATCGCACGAAGAAAAGTACGAGTTTCTCATCTGGAAGACTAAAAGAATTTCTGCTGTTCGAATTGATGATGATGGAGCCCTGGGACATTTAAATGAAAAAAAAAACAAATGATGAAAAGAAAAAAAAAGAAAGTTAAATAAAGATGATTTTAAATAAAAAAAAAAAATAAAAAAAGAAAATGAAAAACACCATAAAAAGTTTATGCGAATATAACAACATTGTTGTCAAATCTATCTTGCCTCTTCTTTTCTCTCTGCCTCCTCTTTTTCTGTCTTTTTTTTTTCTTCTCTTGCTTTCTTATTAATTTACTGTATCTCTTATAATCCCTTCTTAATCCCTTCTCGGACCCTTCCCAACTTTTTCATGAACGAGACTATTATTATTATTATTAATGTTAATGTATTATTTACGTTTATCACTATTGTTATTATTAATATTATTATTATTATTATTATAATATAGGTAGAACTTTATTTTTACGTTTTATTTATTTTTCTGTTAGAAAATTCTATCTTGGTCAGCGTTTTTCGCAGGTAACAAAATTTGATTATTGTAACAATATATTTTCTTTTCTTTCCTTTTTTTTCTTTTTAAATAAAGTAAGTAATTAATCGATTTATGAACTATTTATAACATGGTACATTATTAAATTAACAAATCGTTTTGAATACCTGTGAAGAACGCGTTATATTGTATCAAATACGTAACGATTATGGTAGCATGATTGTTTCAAAATGATATATATCTTCTCGAGAAAACAAAAAATCCCTTCCAAGGTTAGCGTTTGATTAGATTCCTTATATGATAATTATAGTTCGTGTGAGAAATTTTAGTATAGGGTCTAAGATTATATTTTAATGATCATCAGTTCACACTTGTCTAGGAAAATTATGAGGTACATGATTGTGTATTGGCAAATCAAATTTTAAATTATAAATTATTTTCTCTGTTGATAAATAAAATATAATTGATTAGAAGTTACCTTGAGGGCCGAATTTTGATTAAAAAGGTGCATTAAATGCAAGTTTTTCTAATAGTTAATTAGAATATTTGACAATATCAAAATATGAAAATAGAAACGATGAATGAAAATCAAGTTGAATTAATTTTAATGTAATCTTCTACTTGGTTGGTGGAGGTTTCTTAAAGTTATTAGTTGAGCTTAGGGCATCCAAAAACAAAATTGCGGCCCTGGAGGATGCGGACTTCTACTGCAATGCATTGAACATGTACCAGGTAATTCACAGTTACACATACACACACACTTTCATCATTGTTTTTTGTAAAAACAACAAAATTGCATAATTTAGAAAAAAATTCGAACATTTGATTTTATTAATAACATATGAATTATTCGGGTTCGTCTTATTAATAAAAGTATGACGTGGGTAAAATATTATCGTTAATTTTTTTTTCTAAATTAATTTTTCTAATTACATATTACCTTGCCATAGAATTTCTGTACATATGTTTCAAGTATCGATAATTAGAAAAAGAAAAAAAAATCAAAAATCAAAGTGAAAATATCTTTTCATAATATTAAAAAATTTAGAAATTATTTGAACGTATATATTCATTGACGTATTTAATGTATTATACAACCCCCACTCGTAAAAATTAGAATAATTTAACACAGATATTCATATATGCATAAGAGGGCATAATATATCTGTTGGTCGTATATATTCCTCAATGAAAGAGTATTTCAATAATTCAGTAGCATGCAAGTGGAATTTTGATCAGGGTACAAGAAATATTCATTAGTTTTATAATTTTTAACGATACTTTTCGTTAATTTATAAACCCCTTTGATATGATAATGACTTACTACAGTTAACATATTTTTTTTTTTAATTTCCAACCCTTTCAAAAATTGTAGATTTTTGGATTCATCTTGTAGTATAATTTATAAATAAAATTCAATTAGAGGGGAGGAACAAACCGTCAGGTACGATGCTAGAAAAAAAACTTTAATGAAATCTATTATTTATTGTGTTGTGTTGTGTCTTCTTTCTTATCCTCATATTTTGTTGCATAATAATTTTATCAATATATATTTTATTCGGAACAAAACACTGAATAAAAAAATAAAACTACCCTTTACGATTTTGAACAAATTTTGTGGATAGAGTCTTTGTCGTCTGACAACGAAAGAGGTTTTAAAATTCTGACGATGATTTTGGATGATTATTTTCATTGTTCTTGCGATAAAGATATTTCAACAGGTGCCTATCAACACATTGCATCAACAACAACCAACCCACATCTCGTCGAGTAATCATCATTGTTCGTATTCGGTTAGAAAGTTGTTCAGGAAACTTAAATAAATAAAAACAAAGCAAATATATATATATATATACGCCAAAAAAGTTAAATAAATGTTGAAGTATTCTTATTTTTCTTTTTGACATTTTTCAAAAAGGTGGGTTTGTTTCTTCTTGTTTATTCATTAGTTCTCGTAACTAAAATTGCAATCTGCATACTTAACTCTCTCTCTCTCTTTCTCTTTCTCTCACTCTCTTTTATATATATATACTTTTCTTTTTAATAAATTATTTATTTATTTATTAGAGAACTCCTTGTTTTTTTTTCTTTTTGTCTTTTTAAAATAAAAATTCATGTTCGCATATACGAAGGAAAAAGTTGAAAAATTTTGAACCTGATGTTTTTTGAGTAGATTGTCAAAATTATAAGAGAATTGGTTTGATTAAAAAAAAAATATATTATTTATACACATTAGGCTCAGACATTTTCAACCCAACCACGTATAAGTCTCTTTATTATTATTCTTTTTTTTTCCCCCCCTTAAATTATTGAGTAGAATTTTCTGGATCGAAATTTATTAAAGAAGAATGTAAGAGAAGAATGTAAGAATTCAAATGATTATAATAATAATCATAATAATAATCATAATAATAATCATAATAATAATAATAATAATAATAATAGTGTATATGGTAAAACGATACTCATTTATATTTATAGCACTTGATTTTCGCATATATTATTCTAACATTGATAATTAGCATACAATCGAGTTAGAAAATGGATCACCCAAAACTTAAATATTCCAAGGCTTCGACGTAATGCTTTTAATAATTATTCATTACTGCTATACTTAAGTAAAATTATTTAAGAATTTTGTATATGCGATATTAGGATCGTTAAAAGAATTATTGCATGATTTTAGGTAAAAATAAATATAAAAAAAAAATTAGAAAACGTGCTTTCTCGTGAAATTAGGTATAAAAAAAAGCTTGTTGCTCGTTAAACAATAAAAATAATATAATAAATAATTGTAATAATTATTATTCATTAATTTTTATAATATTGAATGAATGTCACGTTTTTTTTTGTAGAGTTATCAATCATAATAATAAATCATGAACAAAATAATAATAATAATAGAGTAATAATTACATAACCCTTTTTACTATTTCTATATGTATAATAATAATAATTATAATAATAATAAAACCAACAACGTGATTATTGATGTGTGTATCATGTTTTTTTTTTTTTTTTAACTTATGGGTGCTACACTATACAAGGAGGCATATTTTACGTTGGGTTAATCTAATTAATTTCTAAGCGGTTCAAAAATACAACCATAAATAAAAGAAATTGATAAATATACTAATTAATCATTGGTAATTGTGTATTAGTCATATTGGAATAGTAGCATGTATATACCTACAAATATATATTCACACACACACACACACACACACACATACACATTTAATTATATATATATATATATATATATATATTTAAATAACAATGGCTCTTTTTTTTTTATATTTCAATAACCAAAAACTGCGTTGGAAGATTATACGTTTATTTCGAAACTCTGAATATAACTAAAGTAATATAAGATTACTTCAGTTTCATAATTTCAACTATTTTTTAAACATGTTTTCTACTGTTTAATAATTTTAATTGCCATTCGATATATAATAATGAATAAAATGTCAATAATAGCAATATATATATCTCAACCAATGGGGTTTAAATTTCGTTTCCTTAATATTGATTTTAATAAAATATGTTTAAATTAATTTGGATTTTTAATTTTTCTTCATGAGGATTGTTCCTTCAAATATTTTTTTGTTTATAAATATTTCTAAAAGTAATAGTATTAAAAAATGAATAACGAAGAACACGTCGAAATGAAACGAGATAGCCTTCCTGCGCAGTTTTTCATTTAATTTCGTGTTATCGTCCAGACGCTTTTGGCTCGAGCTTTTTTTTTTTTATATATATAATAAAATTTCACTTTTCGCGTTTCCATCGTCTATTTTTTTTCTCTCTCTCTCTTTTTTTATCTCTCACTTTTTCTCTTTCTTTTTCATTTGTGTAAAGTACGATCTACTGATCACGTGTGTTATGCGCATAATTATATATATAAATCTATAAATACATACATACACATGCATATACATATTTATACGTATATATATATATATTTATATATATATATATATAATTTCTGCGCTTTCTCATTTATCTCGGCTATAACTTATTTCAAAATTAATGTAATTAAAAATAATTCTAACCATCAAAATAAATTAGGAAAAGTAAAACCTTCCACCCTATCTTTTTCTCTCTCTCTTTCATTTCCGTTTCGATATAAACACACTAATACATATATACACGAACACATTAAAAATTATATTGATATTATTAAATGTATTGGAAAAAAAATGACAAAAAAATATCGAAAATAAAAGTTGCTCGAAAATTGAGAGTAATATAAAACAAAAAATAAGAAAAACAAAAATAAATAAATAAATGAAAGTATAAAAGGGATGAAAAGGAAGAAAAGAAGAAAACCCATATGTAAAAAAGCCTCCCTGTATGCTTGCAGCTCACCCCGCCAACGAGGGTGGTGTTCCCAGTGGTGGTGAGCACAGATTTCAATGTGTCATGTGTGGTCGTGGATACAGATCGCGTTCATCCCTTACGCGACACTCCAGGTATGAATGCGGTGGCCTTGGATCCAGGTATACCTTCACCTGTACACTTTGTGGCAAGTACTTCTGTAGGCCGGATCATCTCAAACAACACATTCTTAACATCCATGGTGGTTTCGTCGTCAAATAGCCGATCCTTTCTACCACCACCACTTTCACCATTCTTATTATCTCGTCAGGGTTTTATATTTTATCGTCATTACCACCACCATCAAATTCACTACCACCACCACCACCACCACCGCCACCACCACTTGGTTCATCATCGTTATCATTTAACATCTTCATCTTCACTTTCATCATCGTTATTATTATTAAATATCATCACTTTTATCATTGTCATATTCATCATTATTATCCTCATTAATATTGTTAAGATGATAATTATTGTTAAAAGCAATATATATATGGATATATATATATATAT
>NW_014569699.1:231151-234540 GCF_001313835.1 Polistes canadensis | reverse complement strand
TATTGTTCTTCTTTGTGATTATTTTATTTTTTATTATCTCTAATTATTCTTACGATTAAGAAAATCAAGTTTTAAGTTATAAGTTTCGAATAATTTTTTTTTTTTTTTTTTTTTCTTTTTTTTGTTATTTTTTTGTAACTTTGATATCCAAAGGAACACCAAAGGAGCATTGCGTCATTCGTGTGTGCGTGCGTGTTTTATGTATGTATGTGTGTACCTGTATGCACGTGTGTGCATACAACATGTAGAAAATTTCCTTTCTAAGTTAACACAAACAAAAAAATATTAATTTAAAATTATTAATATTATTCATTTAAATTTAACTCAATATTATTACACACAAAACGCACATAATTTATATTTAAATGATCAATATAGTTATAATCTTTATTCTATGTTATATTTTTTTTTTCTTTTTCTTTTTCTTCTTCTTCTTCTTCTTGATTTTGTTGTTGTTAATTTAAGGAGAATATTGATGATGTGATATTTAGCAATTTAAAAAAAAAGAAATAAGATATAAAAGAGAAAAAGAAAGAAAAAAATAATTCTCATCAGCTATAAACAATTTTTGTTTATCGTATAAATTATATATCTAACACTTTTGAATAATTTTATTATAATAATATTAATAATATAATAGTAATAATTGTTAATGTTAATGATACTGATAATATTAAAAATAGGGAAATAAGTTTTGTAATAGTACGGAGAGATAGAAGGAAGAGATTAGAACGAGTTTAAAAGTGCATTAGTTTGTTGCACTTATCGAAATTTATTATATAGAAACATATATATATATATATTTTTATATACACATACTTCGAACGCGAGTAATATTACACACACATATATATACATATATATAAATGGGGCGTTCTGTACAACTTTAACTGCCAAATATTTTTTCCTTCCCTCAAAAAAAAAAAAAAAAACGCCAAATGAACTTGTAATTCCTATTATTAATTAGTATAATAAGAATTTTGTAACTTATTCCTATAATTTTAAACAAACAAATTTATATATAAATATATGAATATATCTAAAAGATATATATACAGGGTACCAATTATAATTATATTATAATTGGTGATACGGTACAAACGATTAGTGGGTAATCATTTTACATAAAAAATAAAATCGATTATGTAGAATACAATTTGTTTTTTTATTACATGATATAGTTTATTTCTTTCTTTTTATTTTATTTTTATTTTTTTTCATGTAAAATCATGTTATGTTCGTTTGTACCACTACTCTGTATATTAAGAACGTAATTAAACGGATTACATTTATTGTAATAGTTTATTAATTAGAAACATGTTGTTTCAATGAGCAACAAGATCATTTCTCAAAAATAAAACGATGTTTTATATTTGTCAATATAAATGTGCGCATGAATTAATGATAAATAATCTATGCACCTAATTTTTTTTTTGCAGAAGGTAACGAACATAAAAAAAGAAAAATTAATTTAATTTATTTATTCAATTGCGTTATTGAATTTATTGATGTTACCTATGATGGTTTTCTTCATAGTTGAAAGTTAATTAATAATGATATTTAGGTTACATTCCAATAATTGTATTCAACAATTAATTAACAACAAAAGTGTGACATAAATAATTTCTATATTTTGTTCCTAAACTCAGGAAAAATACGGTGTCCATTATTTTATTTTTGTTTGTTTTTTTGTTTGTAATATTATTATTAATCCTTTAATTATTATGAATGCATATATGCGGCCAGTGAGAAGAAGACCCCGTTGGTTTTTAACTGTGGACGCATATATGCGTTCAATAGGATAACATCGACGTTGATTTTAGGTACATATATGCAGAGGAAAGAAAGGATTATCAATACGTAGATTATAAGACGCATATATGCGTCCAACGAAGATTATTCAGTCCAGAGTCAATAAAAATCCAAAATGTTAATGAAATTTTGTTAGAATATTTTATACAATTGAAAAATCTTTCTATTTAATGTTTTTAATCATATAGCCAACACATTGGAAAATATATTAATGTGTGATATAGTTACAAAAATAAATATATTTTTTGGATTTGCATATTGCACATGGTCTGTTTAACTATCCTACAAATTCTCTCTCTCTCTCTCTCTCTCTCTCTCTCTCTCTCACTCTCTTACTCTCTCTGTTTGTTTTTATTATAGTAAGTATAATAATTTGATCACATGATGGTGGATATTAATCTTAATAAAATAATTAATTTTTTATTGTGTTTTTTATCTTGCAGAAAGACATTACCCGGCTTATCACAATAATGACAAGATCAAGAAGCAAAATCAAGTGAAAAACTGTGTCGTATGTGCTCAAGATTCTAAAAGACGTAGATCGCGATATTGTTGTAAACAATGTAAAGTTGGTTTGTGTATAGTTCCATGCTTCGAAATTTATCATACCAATTATGTTTTCAATTGATTGTATTCCGTCATTTAATATCCCCTTATTTATAATTCTATTATTTTTTATTTATATAAATTTGTATCGTTTACAAATATTTGCATATACATATATATAAACAAATTTATCTAACATATATAAATTATTAATTATATTTTATTCATTTAAGTTATATATTGATATTTATATTTATTCGAAGTTTTGTTTCAAAAATTCATATTTTTTGTATTATTATTATTATTATTTATATAATGTTACTCATATATAGAAAAGTAATTGCAAATATTTTAAATCATTCAGTTTTTTTTGAAGGAAAGTAGAATGACATAAACGTTTATAATAATAATATTAATACGTGTTATATTAGTAGACGTTATGTCGTTAAAAACACATTTACAATTTATTACACACTAATATATAATTTGTATAAATTGTTCGTATGTGTGACATTGTATATTCTTATGTCGTTTAAATAAAAATAAATTAAGAAAAAAGAAAGATATCTACAAAATAATATTATAACAATCGTTTTACCTTTCTTATTTAATTCACACTTTTTTATATGACCATTTTTCAGATTAGTATTAATTAAATAATTATAAAAGATAGATAAAATTAAATGATATACTTGCTGAATCCCTTTTCTTTTGGTTTTTTTTTTTTTTAAATTTTGTTTATTCTATATATATAATCTAATTAAATATATTGATTAAAGATTTTGATTAAAATATCGATCAGAGTTCAGTAATAAAAATTAGAATTTTTTCGAAACGAGAATTCATATATTAAATCAATAATTCACACATTGCAATATCAACGATTCTCTGCAATTACAAAGTTAGCCTAATCAAAATCATTAGTCATATTTTTCTTAAATAAAAAAAAACCTATATAAATATTTTATAATAAAATAATTACAATATTTCTTCCTCTCCCTTATAAATAATACAAACAATATTAAAAATAA
>NW_014569699.1:221397-230296 GCF_001313835.1 Polistes canadensis | reverse complement strand
TATAATATATATATTTTATTAATCATTATTTTGTTTGTTTCACGTAGAAAAAAAGAAAAAGAAAAAAATATGTGTAATAGGGTATATATGTTTTAAATAAGATTTAAAAATAGAGAACTAATGTGCTTTAGGAATGTTTCAGGAACGTTTTCTTAACCCAAAATTAATCATTATGGGTCATCGTCCTCGTCGTCGTTGTCATTATCATCATCATCATCATCATCATCATCATTATTATTCATAACTAACCAACTCGGAATTATTTCGTTCAATCGTGTGTATATTCTATATATATAATTAATATTTTATATGTCAATTTGAAAATTATCAACAGATTGCTTAATTAATTTTAATTAAATATAAAACCATTTTTTTCTTTATTATTTTCTAATTACTTGCTTCAATTTAGGATTGGGAGGGGGTGGGGGCTGGGAAAAAAAATATCAAGAGAGAGTCGATGATGCATGTAAGGACAAGTATCAAAAAGATTAAATAATAACGACACGTTGGAAATGTTTTGCAGGTGTTCCAGAATTGCATATCAGGGCTTTTATAGTTACACGTTTTTAATGTTTTGATGTTGCAGCTGCACATTGGCAAGAATACTCGACAACGGGAGATGCAATTATGGTTGATCAGTATACAACAATTGTTAATTTGAATGATCAACAAAATCAGCAACAACATCAACAAGAACAGCAACAACAAGAACACCAGCAACAACGACAAGGTCATATTTGCAAAACTTGTGGAAAAACTTATAAACAAAGGACTGCACTTTGGCGTCATTTTACATACGAATGTGGCAAAAGTCCTCGATTTCAATGTCCTTATTGTCGTTACAGGACGAAACAACGTCCTAACATGTACTCTCATATCAAACACAGACATTACGGTTTAGAGATATATGTTATCGATTTAGGAAATAAATCTAATTGATTTTTTCAAATCCATCGTTTAAGTGTAAATTCTGTAAAATTCTTCTCGCAATTTGTTCCTATTTATTTTATGACGATTAGAGATATAAGTGTGTGTGTGTGTGTGTGTGTGTGTGTGTGTGTTTGTATATGCATGCGTGTGTGCGTCCTTGCGCATGTTTACGAATTAAAATCAGTATTATTAGGATAAAGAATAATCGATAAACCAAAGTTTTTAAGAGCTTTTACATATCCTGTACAAACTTTGTTAAATATATTCCTATCGTTTCATTATTTTTATGAACACAACGTCTAATTTTATTTGAACTTTACGTAGTAATACGTAAAATGGAGGATGGTTCTGAAAAGTTCCAAGATCGTTTGAGAACAAAAAAAAAATGGAAATAATCCCTTCGACAACTTTTTCGGATTACAATATTTTTTCTTTACCAGATCGTTCGAAGCAAGCTTTAAAAGTTTCGAATAAGAATGATTAGTTTGTTTCCTCTCCTCTCATTTCTTCCCTTTTTCATTATATTTAATAACTTTTTTTTTATGAGCTTGGTAGATTTAAGTGTGATGATACCAAAAGTTGTATATTAGTTAGTTTTTTTTTGTAATAATGCATTTGTATATAACATTTATATATTATATATATTATATATAATATATATATTAAATGTTATATTACTACTATGTGTTGTTTTAATAATTTTTTTTTTTTTTTGTTCAAGTATAACAATCGTTTGTTTTCCCCCTTTTTTTGTGTTGTGTTTTCAATGTTAATAAAAATTTATATTTATATATTAACGTTAAATAAATGAAGATTAATATAAGATCTTCTATCGACTAACATATGTATATATATATTTGTTTTACTTGTTTAATCTGTTTCAGTATTATTCAATTATAACAATAACAAGACCATCAACATCAACAACATCAAGAGCGAGGACAAGAGCGAGGACAAAAGCAACGTACACGTGATCGAGTATCGTTGCATTCATTGCGACATTCCATATTCATCGCCGACCCATTTGAAACGTCACTTGACGAAAGGTTGCAACATGGATAAGACATTACCGTTAACAATTCGAAGGAATATATACGCTACTAGATCGAGAAATTTCATATGCAACAATTGTTGCACCGGTTATAAGAACAAACGTTCGTTGTACACACATTTGCGTGACGTTTGCGGATTTGAACAAAGATTTCTTTGTCCGTATTGTACCCTCAGAAGCAGACACCGATCTAATGTTATAATTCATATCAAACGACGACACGAAGGACAGAAACCTTTTGTAATCAATGAACAAGAGAAAATGAAATAATTCTTTTCTTTTCTTTTTATATTATTATTAATATTATTATTATTATTATTATTATTATTATTATTATTATTATTATTATTATTATTATTATTATTATTATTACCTTCATGCTCTAGTCACCTTGATCTCATCTAAATTGCACGCATTTCTACATATGTAATTATATATAATTATATATATATTGTATTCCACATTAAATTTAATAATAAATCTTAGTGATATTGTAAATAAACGAGATATGAAAATAATTTCAATGGAAATTTGAATATGACTCTTGTTTCCTTTGTTTTCTTTTTTCTTTTTTTTCTTTTCTCTTTTTTTTTTCTTTTTTTTCTTTTTTTTCCTCCTATCCCTCCTAATAAATTAATTAATTAAAGCAAAAGGGAGAGAGCGAAATTTGGTAAAATAAAACGTTTATTCAAATTTTATCTTCTGTGCAGATTTTATTTAACTTACATGAATATCTTATTTTTGTTTGTTTTAGGCTAATCATCATTCTGCGTTTATATCAATACCACCGAAGAAGATTTTAAATTCGTCGGATAATAAAAATATCATCGATTAATCGACAGTTCATCGATATTATCTCAAAGATTATAATTATTATCCTAAGAAAGAAAAGATTATCATTTTTTTTCTTTCTTTATTTTTTTCTTTTTAATGATCATACGTGTATCGTTGTACGTATTTTGTTGATTTGTTCAATAAATAAATCTCAAGTGTTTTTCGACGATTCGAAACACTGCAAAAATAAAAAAAAATAAAAAACTCATCCCCCACATACACATGTACACAGACAACAAAACACTTATATTATTTTTTTATTTTGTTATTTTTTTTTTTTTTTTCCAGTAAGGTGTCCAAGATCGCGGTAAGATTCCCCAAGAGAGGAATCAATATATTTTTTTCATTTTTCATACATATATAATATATATATGTCAACCTTTTTATTATTTGAATGATTTTTCTTGATATTATCTAATATATAATAATTTGTATATTTCCTTGTTTCACATTTTTCTTTTTCATCCATAGCTTATGCCGAGAATTGATGCTATATGATTCGCATGAGTTACTATACGAAAATCAATTGGACACGTGTCTTCTTTCAATTTTTTCTCTCTCTCTTCCCCTTTAGTTAAAAATCTTATTTTAACACTTTGACGTCCGGCATTTGTCCGATACATTTGTTTGTGTCACCGGACGGCATAGTGTTAAAATTAATAAACGTAATTTTTGTTACAGAAACTAACAATGATAAACAACAACAACAACAACCCGAGGAAGAAGAATCCTCGTCTAATACTGAGAAGATCGATTGGAATTTGGATAATGAAAAAACTAATGCTACCACTACTTCGACAACTACACAATTGGAACAAGCCATTGGTTCGGGACAGGATATTACCTGTACCCGTAAGTATAATTATAATATTTCAAAAATAATTAAAAGTTTAGTTTGTGTTTTCGTATTTTTCAATGCAATCGTTCAAAAAAGGATTTTTGTTATAAATCAAATAATTCGTTGAAGCGTGGAGGTGATTGTATTTATAATACTGTTAATAAACATATCTTTGTAGTTGTCAGTTAAATATTTCATTTACAGAATATCGAACAGTTGTGTTCGTTAAAGTTTTTCTTGAAATTTAAATCTTTAGTTCTTGTTTAGTCTCAATAAACTATCAATTACTTCAATGAAAAATCGAATATTTGGTATTATTCTTATATATGTTATTAATAGTTTTGACAATGCGAATTGTGACATTCTTTAATTTCGGTAACACACACACATATATATATATATTGAAATCATGTTCATTATGCATTATATCTATAAACGTTAATAATTTATTTTGTTTACTAGCCCGAGTCTCGTTTTTGCCCCGTTATTATTTCGGTATAATAAAATTTTCTAATTTATAGAATGTGTTTTTTCTAAACTTACAAAGTTTATTATTTAAATCGAATAATTTGTTGAATATCACAATGTTTTTCTCGTCGAATAATTCTTATGAGAGATATTAAAACAATATTTTGGAACAATAATTAAATTGGAAAAGTTATTTTAGAATTAAAATCAAATAAAATCCTGTTTTATTATTTTGTTTCAGAAGTATTTGCACGAGAATTATTGCGAGATAATCAATCATCCCCAAATTCTCAAGACGCCACTCGTTGTTACAGTTGTCAATCATGCGGCAAGAGTTTCACGCGTGCCAGTATATTGCAAGCTCACGCATATTACAGATGCCACTTGAATCCTGTCTCACAATTGTACAAGTCTGGGAAAATTAGTCGTTTTTCTTGTTACGCTTGTGGATCCAGTTATTCTAGGCAAAACAGTTTGATGTGGCACGTACGCCACGAGTGCGGTAATCCCCAGAAATGCAAGGATTGTGGTAAAACCTTTTTGTATAGGTCGAGTTTGTACAGGCACAGAAACCGTGGTTGCAATAGTTTTCATCACATCAAGGATTTGGCAAAACCTGTGGTATCCAATAATGATCTTGCTCAAATTGAAATCGATGCTACGATAACCGGTGAACTTGTTCTCGATCCAGTCTCCGTTTGAATTTTTCATTTCGATTATCTTTGTCTCTTTCTTCTTCTTATTTTCTTTTTTATTTGGAATCTTATTTTTTTTTTCCTTTTGTTTTCTTTTGGCATTTTTATCGTTGTTGTTATTGTTGTTGTTGTTGTTGATGTTGATGTTGTTGTTCAGATGATACACCACAATATTAAAACCAGATGATTACACACTGCAACAGGAAATTCCTGATTAAAAAAAAAAAAAAAACATAAATGAAAAAGAAATAATAATAATAATGTATGCAAAATAACACAGATTCTTTTTACTATGCATAAGTCCTATTATGTAAAAATAATTCGATTCGTATATATATAAAAAATATATATATATATTATGGATGATAATTATTGATTAATATTATTATGTACATTGTCGATTATACTTTGTTTTGTTAATTTCTGTTTAGATAAATTTTCTTTTAGAACATTTATAGAAACTGACTTTCGCCGTTTTCTTGTAAGATACGTTTTCTGATGTTATATTATAAAACAAATGTTGTTTCAAACTAATGAACAATTTTTACGATCTACAGGGGGTTACGTAAGAAGAATGGATAGAAGCCATAAAAACAATGAAAACAATTGACATTTGACTTTGTTTTAAAGTTATATTAATAATTTTGTGTTTAAATAATTCTCGATGGTTTGTCTTCGTAAAAAATTATATATTAAAAATAATGAGCACACAGTTTTTATTCAAATTTATTAAAATAAAAATCCAATCAGTGTAATAATGAACAAACACACACACACATACGGCAAATAGAAAATATTGAAATACTTCTTTTAAACACTGAAATAATTAAATTAATTTAATATTTATCAACTAGAACATGAAATATCTACTTAACACAGTGCAATGTTTAGAAATACAAACCAGGGATTATCATTTTGAACATTTTCTAATAGAAATGAACTATCACGGATTATTGGGAAACATAAAATTATTTATAATTTTAAAACAGGTACAAATAAAACACATTTTTTTATTGTTTTGTGTTCCCTGTTCATACTACTGAACACCCTGCTTATTGTTTAAGTATTTCTTTTAAATATTATATCTATCTATCTATCTATCTATCTATCTATATATATTTATATAGGTGAATTTTCCTAATTAATTATTGTATAATTTAAATTTAGGTATATTATTGTAGGATAATTTTTTCGTGTGAATTATGTATCTACGAATTTATTATTCGACTTTATAATTACTATTATTATTATTATTATTATTATTATTATTACTATTACTATTAATTGATCTTTAGTACGTGCATTTAAACAAGATTTAATATTACTTTTTCCTCTTTTTTCTTTTCTCCTCCTATTTTTCTTTCTTCCTATTCGTTCAACATTCTTTCTTACTTTTTTTTTTATTTTTTTTTTTTTTTATTTTTTGTTTTTTAGATACAAGATACGCTGCTTATCCTTCACTAGGAAAATATTACTATTATAATAAATAATCTTCTGTCACGATAGTATATAGAAAAACTATTGATTTAATATGTGTGTAGAATTACGACTAACTTGCGTAAAAATTACGCTTTAGTTATCGAAGTTATTGTTTCTTCATCTTAAATTAATGAACGTTGTTCTTTACTTGTTTTTATTCTTCTTTCTTTTCTTTTTTCTTCCTCTTTTAAATAAACACATTATCTTCATGTAATTTTAAAAACCAACAATGTGATTGTAACGAATAATAATAATAATAACAATCGATACACATATATATATATTTTAATGTTCGAACATTTGGGATGAAATTTATTTAAATGATACAAAAGTTATTAACCCCTTTTTAAACAGTCTCGAACAATGTCTTACGAATAAATAATAATTAGGATAACGAATAATAAAGATTTGTTAAAAATCCAAGAAAATTATTATTCCCATATATTTCGCAGATGAAACAATTTTTATTTACAGCAAAATAAATACCAATGATAATTTGATATCTATCTAACGATATTTGTTTTCTTTTTAATTATTGTTTCAGGTATCTATCGATGTCAAGCTGATTCGAAAAGAAATTATAATTGTAAGTATTGCGGAAAGGGTTTCACATTACTGGGACGTCTTAAATTTCATCAAAAAAGCAACTGTTATTGGAACCCACGTGCAACCTGTCATCAACTACCAAAAACGAGACCGTATTCCTGCATCCAATGTGGATCATGTTATTCGAAACATTCCAATCTGTTGTTTCACATAAGACATGATTGTGGAAAAATGCAGAAATGTCCGGCATGTGGGAAAACGTTTCTACATAGTAGTAGTTTAAGGAAACACAGACGACGTAATTGTTGTATATTACAAACTAATTAATTATTTATTGACAAACAATTAAAGTTTGTTTGTTAAATATTAATCGTTCGTGTGTCATCATTAATTATAGATGATACATATACGTACTGTTCTTATCAGTTACAGTACTGATTTTTGAGTATTTCTTTATTGGTTACATTTCGAATGTATTATAGCATTTAATTAATACTCATTAAATCGAAAATAAGAAAATTAATACCCATTTTGTTGTACCATTTGAAAAATTGTTAATGGTATTATGTATCAAAACTTACATATATATACCTAATTATAATATTATATATAGTTGTGTCTATAAAATAATTTAAATTAATAAACTATTAAACAAGCATCATCAGATAAATATCTGTTTTCATTGGGTTGTCAACGTTAATTCTATTTTATTCATTGGGAATAACAGGGAAATACGTTATTTCAATTAGTTTTTCGTTTTCTCTTGTCATTCCTAATGGGTAAGATGGAACAAAAATGTTTTACAACTCAGTACTTAAACACATTCCTCGTTTGGTTGACAATTTATTTAATTTATTATATGCTTGTTATTAAAATATCAATTATATTTTATTATTTGTATATTATTTCGAACGATTAAAAAAAATTCACACGTCTATATATTCCTCTTTTTATTCCTTATATTTTATTTGTAAATAAATTATTACTTGTCTGAGAAAATAAAAAAAGGCCTATGTCATTTATTTTTGTTGAAACAAACAAACACACACGACGCATGTACGATTGCAAGAAAGAAGAATGATTTTTCAACTTGAACAAGAAGAAGAAGAAAAATAATATTAATAATAAGAAGAAGAAGCAGAAGACAAGAACTGTTGAAGAAGATTGATTGATCATGGAACGCTATAAACGTTACTTTTTTTTTTTCTTACATCAAGAACTCAAACAATTGGAAAATCCTGATCTGCTACACTATTAGAAAATCTTCATACACATGGATATTGTTTGGATTTGACGTTACACGGAAAGAAACTCTATCATAGAAATGAAACCTAAATTCACGAATATAAAATATCACTACGAAGAAAACAATGAAAATTTTGATTTATGTAATTAAATTAATTGCACAACACAGAACAAAATTAACAAATTTTTTTTTTTTCCCTTTCATTCTTATTTACCAAACGTAAACCTAAAAACATTATCTAGTATCGATTATTTAAGAACAAAATTATTATTCTTTGATTTTATACCAAAAAGAAAAAAAACGGCCCATTTTTTCTTTTTTTCTATTCGTAACATTGTAGAAACTCAACAAATTAATAATTGACAATTATTATTGTTATTAACAACGATACATATAATTAAATCAGGGTTTCTTAAATATTTTCCCCTCCTCTTCCCCCATAGGGCCGCCCTTTCCCTCAATTTACCCCAAAAACAAAAACATTTCTACTACTATCCCGTATCATAAATTCTACATTACCTTCCCTTTAATTAAATAATAATCACACAGACGTGACAAAACCCGGTGTCCCAGAATTATCGAGAAACTTTGATTTAAAATGAACATCCAAAAATTTGCGTCCGAGTCCGAGTAGGGTTGGGGGGGAGGGGGTGATTTTTAAACACATCCTAACGTTTTGAGAAACCCTGATAAAAGAAAAAAAAAAGGAAAACATATAATAGACCTTAATTAAACGAATAATAATAATAATAATAATAATAATAATAATAATAATAATAATAATAATAATAATAATAATAATAATAATATTA
>NW_014569699.1:210661-220292 GCF_001313835.1 Polistes canadensis | reverse complement strand
CTTTCTCTCTCTCTCTCTCTCTCTCTCTCTCTCTCTCTCTCTCTCGGGGATATGTATGTGTGCGCTTGCAATTAACCTTTCGAATGTTGTAAATAGTTTTTTTTTGATAAATCTAAGACAATGCCGGAGTATATAATAATTATGATTTCAATGTTATTTTGACTTGTTTAAATTAATTTTATTTCATTTAAACGCATTCGAATTGTTAATCATTGAAATATAATTGGTTTGTGTTTTTTTATTGTATATATTTTGTATATTTTTCTATATTGAAATTTAATTTATTTCTTGTACGTATTATCGATTAATTTTATACAATAATTATGGATATTCAAAGTATTTAATAAAACTATTGAATTTTAATTTAATTTTAATATGCTGCAATGGATTAATCAAAGTTTTAAAGTATTATATTATTATTATCATTATAATTGTGGTCTTTTAATATTTCACGTTTTGATTTGATGTTTCTTCTATTTTAATATAACTGATTTTAAGAAAAATTATTCTCATTTTGTTTTGAGATTTTTGTAAATCAACGAAACATATAAAACGCAAAGTTATTGAATAACCTTTGTATGTGTTGTACGAAGGAAGAACTAATAATACTCTTCATGCATAAAACTACAAATGTGTATTTATATGTTTATTTGATACAAGCCAAATTAATGTCTCATCAAATGACAAATTGTATTATTAATATTATTATTATTATTTTTATTATTATTATTTTGCGATTGTGAGGTCTTTTATTTTAAAGATTAAGGTATTACAAAAAACTTTTATGTTGTACAATATTTTACTTTTGAATAATTTGACATTATTTATGTGATGAGAGTATGTGTGTGTGATAGAGAGAGAAAGGGAGAGAGTTACGTTGAGACTAGTAAAAAAAGAAAAAAGAAAGAAAGAAAAATCAAACCAGTTCAGCATTTATTTATCCAAAAAAAAATTTATAATAAAAAATAATTACCAACAGGAATATAAGAATATATATAAATTTATTGTTACATTATTATAAAATAAACAGTTCAATGATAAAACATGTTAGATTTTGATTATTCAACGAAAATTATTTTTAAAGGTCAAACAGAAAAGTGTGTGTGTCCTAAGCCCAGCCAAAGAAGGAGGGTTCGGGGGTGAGTCTAGCAACCTACCTTCGGTAAAAACAATACCCCGGAAATAGCAATAAAAAGCTATAACAGGACGAAGTCCTAATAAAAAGAAAAAGAAAAAGAAAAAAAAGAAGAAATAGAAATGTATTTGATTATTTCTTTTCCATATTAAGTTAATAGAAAATTTAAACTGATTGAAATCAAGATTTTCTTATTTTGGTAAATAACAAAAAGTAAAAAAAAATATCTAAAAAGAATGAGAGATGAAACATGTTTTAGCCTTTGGTATTCTGTAAATGTTTAAAAAACAATATAATTAAAATTAACGCTACATTTGTATGTGTTTACATTGTTTATTGACTTTCTCGGTATTTTGTTCTTCATGTTTCAGTTAACTAACGTTGAAGTAAAAAGGATTATGAAGGTACAAACAAAAGATTTAAAAAAGTAAGGTTCATCTGATAATGTGCCTTATTTATATTAACCCCTTGCACTATTCGGAACCTCAGGAAATGCCAGGCCAAACGCGTCTGCCTCGATCATCGCGGTGAAAAGCGAGCGGCGGAGCGCGCGTGTGCCGAAATTTGAAACCTATTTTTACCACCGAGCGCAAAATAGTCGTGTTTGTATTTACTTCACGCGATGAAACTCTTGTGAAATTTAAATGAATTTTAATCAAAAACTTTTAAAAAATTCTTTAATTATCACATAAGATGAAAAAAATTCTGAATAAATAATAATAATATATAATTAATTACTACAAAATAAAAATATATAAAAGCAAATCCACGGCAGTAGTATTTGAACATCAAACCTAAAACTGAAAAACACAATGTAAATAACCAATTAAGTATGAACAAAATATTAAATTGAAGAGTACTTACAAATATAAATTTAATATTTTTGCATGGTATGGTATTTTTTTTTATATATATATATATATATATAGCAGGTGCTATCTAGAATGTAGGCACACACAATCCTATTCGAGATGTTCATACTTGGTCTAAAACTAAGACCACGAGTCCGACTCGTGATATTCATATTCGGCCTGAAATGTCGAGTACGAGTCGGACTCGTGATATACATGTTCGGCCTGAAATGTCGAGTTACGAGTCAAGCTCGTGATATTCATGTTTGATCTGGAACTGAACAACGAGCCCGGCTCGTGACATCCTTATTTGGCCTAAAATTTTCATCACGAGTTAAATTCGTCAAAATAGGGCAAGGGGTTAAAAAAAAAAACATTCAATATTAACAGCGCTATTAGGTGGTAAATGCAAAAAAAAAAAAAAAGAAAAAGCGTTTGTTATTTATATTGTTAGTTATATTGTTCCGTACGTGGGTAATTTATTTATTGATTATAAAACTTGATTTACGTTTATAGATTATGTTGTATTATTATTTGATTTACGTACTAATATGCGCATATAAAATTACTAGTCGACCGATAGTGTACTCCCTTAAGACTTGTTTTATTCTTTATTATTTGTTTATTTATTACTTTTATTTATGAAATTTTATTTTTTGTATTCGTATGTAATAATTAATTACTTTATTAATTCATTTGATATAAAATAAAGAGTCTCGTTTATAAATTTAACGAGTAAAAGTAAACGATTTTTTGTTCTTCAACACAATGCATCGATTTCGATGATCACTCACTACACTACCCCCTTATTAATTATTTTTCATTCAAAACAATATCTTAAGCATATCAAATGATATTTTTTTAAGTTACATAATTTGTAACCTCTTTTTAAATTCACATCCCTTATTCCCTTACCATTGCAAAAATTCTTTTATCTAATCCTTGTTCAAATTATCCCTTATTCGAACTTCTATCTGTTTCCTCAGAAACCCAAATAATCAAATAATTTGTTTTGTCTTTCTTTTCCTATCACCTTGAGCACTATTTCAACCCTTTTATTTTTTACTATAATTCTAATTTCTTTTTTTAACCATTCATTTAACGTTACTTTTAATTAATTATAATTATTTATATTAATTTTGTGTTGATGATGACGACGAGGCAATGCAGTTTGTTTGAAAAGACCGTTCCTGCCCGACAAAAGCCTTCAAATTATTTGTGATAAGATATCTGAAGAAAAGAAAAATTAAAACCACACATACAACATGACATATAAAACGTGATGCTAATTAACGGTTTAATTACTTTCGATTATTAGTTTTTTTTTTTCTTTAGATAAACCCTTTAAAATGTAACAACGATGGAAATGGTTAGTAGAATGGATTGGTGACCTGTACGAGAAAATAAGAACAGTGTATTGTTAATTTCAGGGTTACTACACTAATTCTTTGATAGTATTAGATAGGTGTGACAAAGTGTTATGTAAAAAGGATACTAGAACACGTTAAAAGGGGGAAAGTAGAAAAGATACAATTAAACTGTTATGCTGTTTTAGCTAATAACTTGTTAAGTTGTCACAAATATAAATAATTGTTTTACATCTTCGAGATATACTTTGTATTGTACACATTTTATTTTTTGTTGTTACCATAATCAGAGAAACAAGACTGCATTTACACATTTATCGGTTGTTTAATAATTATTTATTGGATGAATTGTTCATTAGTGTGAGTATGACGTTGTACCCCGATCCTAGTCCAAATGAATTTTGTTTCTAAATATTTTGGAAATTTTTAATATTTGTTCCTTGATTTGATTTATCTATAATACATCTTGGGAAAAAGGTATCGTTACTTGTTTGTGTTTGAATCTTTAACAATTTCCAGGACAAATATTTTTCCTGTTCACGCTTTTGTCAAATTGACTATGTATTATAAAATGCAATATATTATTATATATATAATCACAGAAATTGTGTTACTCCATTGATGTATCTTTAATAAATAATTATAAAAATATATATATGTATATATTATATAAATATATATATCATATGTATATATATTACTCTAATTATAGTCTCCATTTTTTTTTGTTATCCTTAATTAGATCCTTAAATGAATAGAATGTTAATTAGTTTTTATGAAAGATGTGATTCGTTGAGATTACACTAGAACGTGTAATTTGTTATTTTATAAAACAAGAGAATAGATATACTAAGAATATTATTAAACAATTTTTTGTCCGCGCGTTGATAATTTTTCTCATCTATATTAAACTTTTATTTTAATTAAATTAATTTGTGAGTAATTTTTTGTGCACTCTTCTATGTTTTAAAATTTATTATTAAATATTTTCTTTTTTGGATAAACTCAAATAAATTGTCAATGTTGAATATTAATGTTTCTCACTCTCTCTCTCTTTCTCTCTTAGATTATTATCATATAATAATTAATAAAAGATATATTATTTTAGAAAATATATAATACATATATATATAAATAATTGTTTCATAAATTAATATTTATTGTACACACTTTTGTACAAAATGAAGTTACATTACATATTATAAGGAGAAGAAAAATAATAATAGCAATAATATATATTTTGTAATTAATTAATTAAAAATAAAATATTACATTTTCGATATATTAAATAATATATTTACACAAATGTTAACATATTGGTCAATGTAATATAATCAAAGTGATAAATGGATAACTTTTTTTTATGTTACAGGAGTAAATAAATATTGGTTATCCAATACAAGAATTACGAGATCCATGAGGATGGCTGATGAAAGTATAAAGAAAAATGGTAAATTTTCTATTATGTTTGCTTTTATTTTTTTTTTAATATTTCCTTTTAAGACGATAAATACAAATGATCACTAACCGTTTGCTCGTTCGTATGTGATTAAAAACAAAGTTGAAAAAGTTACTTAAAATATAAAAAGAAAGTTAAAAGAAACGAAAAGATTAGGTTATTTTAATATTTTAATAAGCTAATTTCTTTTTTTCTGCGTTATTGTAACCAATTTTTCGAAGCATGCCAATTTTTGTATTCTTCTTTTTTTTTTCTACGAATAAACTTGTATACGTCCTATGTTATAAATATAAACCAGTTTTTTGTGCTTTTTCTTTTTTTTTTTTTCCTTTGATTATTATTGATTCCAGATGTTGGTGCAACAACTATTAATTCTACGTTTCAATGCAAAAGTTGCAACGTTATCTTCGCCAACGAGGAATTGTTTAAACAGCATGAATCTTTTTGTATTATTACTCAAGAAACATGCGGTGTGACTGGGACTGGGACTGGGACTGGGACTAAGACTAAGACTGGGACTGAGACTGTGGCTGGGGGTGGGAGTGGAGGTGTTGGTATTAGCATTGGTGTTTTTGAGAGTGGGAGTGGGGGTGGCGGTGATTCCATAGGTGGAGACAGTGGTGGGGAATGTGGGATTGATGAAGAATTTCCGGAAAGTGTTAAAGTAATCGTACCTTCGTTGGCATACAGATGTCCCTATTGCGAGACAAGTTATGCTAAATGTGGAAATTTGAAGAGACACCTCAAAATTGGTTGTGGTCGTGATCCTAATTATTTTAGGAATAAACAATAAATGAGAAGAGCAGAGGAGAAAAACAAAAATGAAGAAGACGAAGAGAAGAATGCAATTCAATTTCAAATGCATGCGCAAATCGATTTACAATTCGTTAAAACGTTATTTGCGTATTCGTTGAAAGATTATTATTATTATTATTGTATATATTTTTATTTGCCATAATGTTTCGAACATTATTTTTTAAATCTTTATTAACCATTTGATACTTGGGCAGTTTTTTTTAAAGAGATTATACTATAGAGAATAGTATAATATAAAAATTATCGTTTTTGGTTGTACGTTGAAATTTTGTGGTAAGGATTTTTTCTATGGTGTATTTTTGTTAACAAAAATATTTTAATAATCAACTACTGTGTTACTATAAATATTACAAATTTAATGAGATAAACGTTGCTTTTAATGTCCCAAACGCAGAATTTCTAAGCGCCTATAAGCGTCCACAGTAGTATTCATAAGCTATCTTAACTGATTTTCTATTTTCTAGTATTAAATTAATAGAAAATAATTTCTATAATATAACATCATGCAGTGATGTTAATATATTTGTAATGATCTTGTTTTAAATTGTTTTGTTATATGTAAGACCCATTTTAGGAGTTGACAAGGGACTAAATAAGACCCCATAAGTTCTTCTGTTCATTCTTAAAATGGATCCCATGCTATTTATATGAATAAAATTATTTAAGAGGCTAAAAAGATTATTTATACATTGTGTATATTACGGTATGTTTATCCTGATTTGACAAATGTGATTGATAAATTGAAAAAAAGAAAGTCGAATCGTAGATTTCTATTCGATCCTATCTTTGTATTCATTTTCCCCATAAACCTCACTTTTCCCATATTTCACTTATTATATATAATAATTGTGTATCACATCATATTTATAAGAATCATATCAACGTCACAGAGCACTTCTTCGAAATCTGTAATTATATTAATACAACTTTGTATTTATAATAAAAAAGAAAGAAACAAAAATATTCCTTCTTGAATACACTTAACAACAATGAGTTTTTTTTGTCTTTAATATTAAAGAAATTAACTTGACCAATAATAACAATTTGCAGGTATATAATATGTCAACATATTTGAATAATTCGACAGGAATCTTAAATCTAATTACTGTTACGTGAGAACAAAACACAAAAAAAAGATTAAACAAATATTTTATACAAACTTGTTCCTGTTTTAATGTCTTCTCGACGTTCGTCGATATTTAAAAGTTAAGTATTATTTCATTTTTTGTTTAGCTCACATTTTTCCTTCGATTATGTTTCAAGATTCAATGAACAACGTATTGGATTCCATCATTATTCCTGTGTCCAATAATAACAACGATACAAACGGAATAATTAAAATAATTAATCTGTCAGAAGAAGAATTAAGAAAATTATTTATAAAAATTAATTGAAACAATATAAAAGATTGTTCTCGTTTAATCGATGAACCTGAAAGATAAACTGATCGTATAATGTGATCGTGAAAATATTTGATCAGATACCAATGAATATTAATTCTCATATGAAATCACATTATTCATTTTATTGTGGTCAGGTGTTAATATTGTTCGAAGAAACCTAATTTTATTTTTCTAACATGTATCTCTACGTTCGTAAAAAACACATGGACCCAGAAGTTACACACAGATCATTGATCCTACGCAAATAACAATTTTAGATTTTATTGTTGAATAATAATAATAATGATTGCATTTGCGAAAAGAGGAGGAAATGCACTTAAAAAAACAAAAGATAAATACTTTTCTAATTGAAGCCACGTGTGTGTCACCTATCGTTGCCCCCATCTGAAATTGTTGGAAATAATTCATGAGAATATTTTATACCACACGAGATAATAATCACGAAATGTTGTTATTTATTTGTTATGTGTTGTATCGAACACATCGTTATAATTAATATATATATATATATATATATATATATATATAGCTGTAATATAGAAAATATACGTGTTTTTTTTTGAAATATTATAAATACGAATAAAACTTGTCTATCCAAATGTAATTATTTTTTTCTTTTTTTTTTTTTTGTTTCTTTTTTAGGATATTTAAAATAAGAGGGGGTGGAGAAGACGGCTAAACGAAAAGAAAAAGAAAAAGAAAAACATTTTATCTTCTCTTCGTTTGATTTTTCTTACGGTTGCCCTTTTATTTTTTTTTCATTTTTTTTATTTTTTTTTTCCTTTTTTTTTCTTTTTCCCCCGAATATCTTTCCAACTAAAATTCGTACTGACCCATGTATTATTCCTTTTTTCAGATCTATTCACGAGCTTCAAAACGGCCAGTCAACAGCTCTGTTACTTGAACAGATACTACAGAAGTATCGTCAGGTATCCTTGTATGAATTGTAGCAGTGTCTATAACAAGAGAGGAAGCCTGATGACACATTTGAGATACGAATGCGGCCAACCACCAAGATTCAAGTGTCCCTATTGCGATATGATATCAAAGAAGACGTCTAATGTTCAACAACATATTAGGAGAAAACACAAGGGTTTTGTCGTTTATGTACAGGATACACGTTTGTCTCCGAATTTTTCATATAATCCTTCTACCAATCGACATATTATTTAATTTATAACAATTATCGAGTAACAATTAATTATATTTACGATCACTTTCGTTAATGATTTCTTTAATTCATGATTTTAATATACATATATATATAGATAGTATGGTATACTATACAGGGTGTTTCCTATAACGTATTATCTACTCCAGGATAGCAATCTTTTTTTATTGTTTTTTAATATTCTTTATATATTCCTGAAGTGTGGAGATTTTACGTAAAATGAAATATACTGTATTTATATACTATACATTTTATTATATATCTATTATTAACAATATTTAAACCTATCATGACTGATCGAAATGTTTATGATTAACGATTTTATATGGGAAATTTCAGTAAGACATCAAAATTTTGATAGGTTCAATGTTAGATAGTTATTTTACTTTTATTTTTCTTCAAATAAGTTGTAAGAGTTCTATGAAGGTCCATCAACAACCCTCTCTTGTATATAATACTTATTTATTTATATTACAATATATATATATATATATATATATATATAATTTTATCTTTATCGTATCGTTTTGGTTCACGAATTTCTTTTGAAAATTATTTTTATAAAATAATTTTTCTCGAATAACTATAGAAAGAGAACGATTGTTCAACTTATACAAAACTTCCTTTATCCGAACAGAGTTATAGTTATCTATTATAATAATTCGGATACTGGATATTGGAGATTTTCATGAGAGCAAATTATTAACGTAAATGTCCTTTGAAAAACGTTTATTTAAATTATTTATTTATTTTTTTAAATTATTAGATGCGTTCTCAAGTAATTAATTAGGATAATCAATATTGTAATTAGCCGATATCAATCTTGTTGCTATACTAATAACACTGATTCATTTAGTTTAAAGTTATTATATATAACTATAATATCTTTTTTCTTTTTTTAATAAGTACTTCTATGTGTGTGCGTGCGTGCGTGCGTGCGTGTGTGTGTGTGTAAACGTGTTAATTGTTTTTGTTTTTTGCTTTTTTAGTTTATTTAAACTACAGCAATAAACGAATAAACAATATTATTTTTGTACTGTCAGGGGTACGAAAAATATGCCATACTTTATACTTGTATAAAGTTGACAATCATTGTTTTTTTAAATATTATAGACTGATTTTACGATACGTTTTATTTAAGATAATTATCAATGGACCGACTGGACTTGTAATTTGATTTTATGAAAATTTTTACAAGAAATACGTTTTTGTAAAGTGTGAAAGATGTTAACGATTATAAAATCTCAATGAAATCATAAAGATTATTTTCCAATCAACATTTAAACCTACGTATAAATCCTTTTTATCGGAAATACTTTTTGGTTTATTGTTACAAAAAAAAAAAAAAAAGAAAAAAAAAACGAAAAGTAGTCTAAACGATTTGATTGAAATTTTAAATAAGTTATGATAAGTCATTATATAATTGCAA
>NW_014569699.1:205207-209135 GCF_001313835.1 Polistes canadensis | reverse complement strand
GAGACTATAATTAGAGTAATATATATACATATGATATATATATTTATATAATATATACATATATATATCATACTTCTATGTATTTATATAAGTTTATAATTTATTATCGTAATATTTATTAACGTTAAAAGAAAAAAAAAGAAAAAAAAAAAAGAAAAGAAAAAGAAAAAAAGTATTAAATTATAATAATAGACGAAAGAGTGAAAATAAATTAAAAACCTAATGTCACAGAATTAACGATTTCTTATACGAATGGTTTAACAATAAAAAAAATCGTCGATGTCTTTGATTAACACTTAATAAAATAATTTTATCATTATCACACACACACACACAATATCCTTTAATAATAATAATAATAATAATAATAATATCATCGAATCCTTCTTCAGTCAATTTCCTTCCCAAAAAAAAAGAAAAAATTAAATTTTATATCGAAATATAATTTAGACTGATTATTTGATAAATATTCTTTTACAGATATCATACAATTGGGTGACTTCAATATGATGACCAAGAAACAGGAAACAACGTCAAGCAAAAATCATCATCATCATCATCATCACCAACAACAACAACAACAACAACAAACTTCGTCATCGAGCAAAAGCAAAAAGAGATTTTCCTGTCCAAGATGTGGTAGTACGTTCAACAGGAAGAACAATCTTGGTACTCACATGAAATACGAATGCGGACAACTACCAAGATTTGGTTGCCCATATTGTCAATATTGTTCGAAAAAATCATCCAATATACGTGCACACGTACCTAGGAAACATTTTGGTAGAAA
The DNA here is from genome assembly GCF_001313835.1 of Polistes canadensis. Taxonomy (NCBI): domain Eukaryota; kingdom Metazoa; phylum Arthropoda; class Insecta; order Hymenoptera; family Vespidae; genus Polistes; species Polistes canadensis. The sequence continues at coordinate 208,345 of NW_014569699.1, read as the reverse complement.
GATTTATGTAATCGATGTGTCGACTAATCTCAAATACGATTACTTCATGAGATCTGACCTGGACACGAAAGTTGAGGGCACGTTTTTCGAATCGTTTAATTAATTTATCATTCAATTTGTATTATATTTTATAATACATAAAAATTCATAATAATATATTTATTAGGAGGGGGACCGAAAAAGTAACGTTTTTTCTTTAAGCACGTATAAATATTTTTTTTTGTATATACACAATTTTAATTTATCATCATTTTATATTGTGTATTATATATTTTAAAGTAATGTTTCAATTTATAATTTTAAATAAAAAACGACATTACTTATTCCAGTCCCCCCACCATATATGTATATATAAAAATATATATTTATTGTTATATATTTCATTTATATAGGATCAAATGATACTTCGTTTCGAATAAATTAAACATTTGGGGGGAGGGGACACTTGGATGATCCAAAATTTTAAAACAATCGGTACGAAAAAAAACGAAAGACTCTCTCTCTTCGGGCTCGTGTCTAAACGGATCCGATTTGATTTTCAATCAAATTTGTATATATTTATTTAAAAAGAAACAAAAACTGAAATATTTATTTTTTCTCCAAATTGTGATCGATTATTATATAATTACAACGTTGATTTTAAGTTCTAGATACTTATTGTGTCTTCATTATTTCAAATAAAAGTAACAACATTCACGTGTATATGTATGTATGTATATATATATATATGACAAATCTCAATATATATTTGAGATTTGTCAGAAGTCGAGTAATATGTTTCATCTTTGTGAAGATACTGAATTCATCATCGATCAACAACAACAACTATGAAGATATTATGCACCATACTTATAACTCGAAAATTAATTTTTTTATTCTCTTCCTTCTTCTCCCTCCAGAAATATATAAAAAAGAGAAGGCACAATTTACATTATTAAAACAACAATCAATTTCATTTGATTAATGTCAGTTTAACAACAACAAAATATATAGAAAGATCGAGAATAACATATTTCATAGTCAATGCGTACACATGTGTTTCAGGATTGAGTTATCAAGTGTACCCTACTAACCTGCCAAATAGGACAACAAATCTGTCGGAGAGTGAATCATCTTTATTACCTAATATGGAAATGATCAATGGAGATTTAACGAAATCTAAATCGTGGGATAAAATACTTCTACGAAAGTTTCCCTGTTCTAATTGCAAAAGTGTGTTTAGCCGTAAAGGGGGATTGACTTATCATCAAAAATTCGAGTGCGGACAATTGCCAAGATTTATTTGCCCTTATTGTAATTATCGTGCCAAACACGTATCCAATGCACGAAGACATATTAGAACCTGTCATCCAGGAAGAGACGTTTATACAGTAGATATTTGTCAGTTACAACAATCGCAACAACATCATCATCATCATCATCATCATCATCGTCATCGTCATTAGCAACGACAAAACTATTCTACAACCAACAACACTGAAAAGTTCCTCGAGAAGATTTAACAATTTCTGGATCAGTGCTTTTTTTTTTTGGAGGGGGTTCCTTTTTTATATCGTAAATTATAAAACAAATCATTGTGTGTATTCGCAAGATTATTCGAAGGGTTTAGAAAAAAAAAAATCACTGATTTGGATTTTCATTTTAGTCGTGAGATCAAGAGACTATAATAATTGTATATTTGATTTTTTGTGTGTATAATAATATTCTTTTTAGAAAGAAATGAACTTTTTAATGGTTTCTTTCTTATTAAATCGATTATTTCTTCATCGCGCATTGTCTCGTTATTTCTTATTATTATTTTATATCGATGTACATACGCGACTGTGTTCGTTGTGTTTATTTATTTAATTTAAAAATTTCTTTTATCGATGAAAGGGAATTTTATTTTCAGGCCCAAGATATTACGCGATTATAATTAATATATATATTTATGTATATGCAATAAATTGTTACACTTTTGTTAATAACAATGGATTATTTCGAAATTATTTATAAGCTGAAATATATGTAACATGTGTAAAAGCTAAGGTACATTGATTAGATCGTACAAAAAACAGGTTAGTAAATTTATATATTTACTAGTCTCATATGGGTTTCTAAAAAAAAAAAAAAATCCATACAAACAAACGCCATCAATCTAAAACCCAAGGAAAGGAACTAATTATTTTTTAACCCAGTGTTTCTTTTTGTTTCGTTCCAATCGCATTATTTTCTTTTTCTCTTCTTCCTAATTTATTTCTCTTTTTTTCGTTTTGTTTCCTTTTAATTTTTTGTTTTCTTAAGCAAAAAATTATTTCGATACGTTTTAATCGAAATTAAATAAAAAGAAAAGAACGGGACAACAGGTTTGTGTCGACTACTACCACCTACGTGTATGCAAAAAAAAAAAATAAGAAAAGAAAAAAGAAATAAAAAGAAAAAACACTCGAGTTAATAGATAATAAAATGTGGGGGCTGTTATACAGTTGATTTTGTTGTGCTTTCTGTTTCAGAATATATATTACCAGGAGAGTTCGTTTATCTGCCATTCGTAGGAACAAATAATAGGCGTCCATACCATCGTAAGGATAACAACAACACAACCAACAGCAACAGCAATGGCTTATCAATCGACAAGCCCAAATTTCCTTGTCCAAATTGTACAAGTGTATTCAGTCATAAGAACAATCTTTATTATCATTCGAAATTTGAGTGTGGCCAATTGCCCAGGTTCAATTGTCCCTATTGTCCTTACAGAACCAAACACGTATCCAATGTACGTGCACATGTACGTAGAAAACATCCTGGTCATAAAGTTTATGCGGTTGATGTTTGTAAATGTTAAAAATCGGATTACTTAAAACTCCCCTCAAACATCTACCCACCCCACCTTAAACCCCACAGCACATATATATATATGTGTGTGATATTATGTTGAATGAAATATAATTTATTGTTAAATTTTTTTTTTTAAATAACGTTTATTATTTACATTTATTATTTAGAAAAATTATATATATATATATATATACCCAAGAATGGTTGTTATTTGTTTTAAATATTTGATTATAATCTTAAATTTTGTTCGGCTGTGTAATGAAACTAAATACGAGAAGATTATTTTCAATTAATAATCGTATATTCTAAGACGATCTTAGG
>NW_014569699.1:203587-205117 GCF_001313835.1 Polistes canadensis | reverse complement strand
ATATATACATGCATTATATGATGCATAAACGCGTTCATATGAGCTAAATAATGATGTGATGAATCATAGTTGACGATAAAATAAAATTGAAATAATATTTATTGATAAAAAAACAAATTAGATCTTATCGGGTTTATAGAAAAATCTTACAAATTCTATATTGAACACAAAAAGACTAAATTTAAATAAATATTTATTTATTCGGGTAATAAGTTTGTTCTTATTTACCCGATAGACGAATTTTAGGCTCGTCAGTAACGAAAGAATTAATCGGATTTGATAATACTTATCCGTATGTTTTCCATTAGTATTAATAAAATATGCAAAAAAAAAAAGAAAAAGTAAAAATTCTTTAGACTGGAGCTAATATTTGCATATATATGTGTTATATTTAAATAATATTTAATTAACATATAATTTCTATCGTGATATTTTGTATTATTAATAATAATAATAATAATAATAATGACGAAAATTTGACCCAATCGTCGTGATTTATTTATTTAAAAAAAAAAAAAAGAAATAAAAGAAAAGAAAAGATGTATAATAGAGGATAGATGTAAAATATTTCTATGTTCTTACCACCAAGTGTGTTTATATTACAAAATTAATATGAAAATGAATAGAGAAAAAAAGAAAAAAGAAAAAGCAGAAAAAAATATAAGCCATTCCGAATCTCTTCCGCAAAAAAGAAAAAAAAGAAAATGAATAATATTAAATTTTATACTAAATAAAAAAAAGTAATTATTTCTATATATATATTTGTGTTATTAAATATATTTAATCGATTTTAATTCATGTAATTATTATTAATAAAAAAAGAAAAAAGAAACCAAGAGAATAAAAAGGTATGGGTAAATATATATTTCGTTATAAAAATTATTTAATGAATAATGTTATAGGTGTATTTTTTTTCTTTGTAATTTCAGAAATTTATAGACACACTGTATTGTATTAAAAATCACAAATGTTATTGTATCGTTAAAAATTATTTATCAAATAATTATATTGTAAAATAATTAAATAGTTTCTTTTCTTTTATGTATAAGAAGAAAAAAAAACATTCTAAATATTTCTCAGACAATTTGTTAACGTTCTTTTGTTTATAACTTAAAGAAGAAGAAGAGAAGAAAGAAGAAGAAGAAGAGAAGAAAGAAAAAGAAGAAGAAGAAGAAGAAGAAAGTTCGTCGAACATCATGGAAGAACAATTTCTAATTTTTAGGTGAAGGAAATATTAAAAAGGAAACTAATTCGAGAAGAAATTTCTCACAGTGGTGATAAATAATTAAACAAAATAATCCATGCGTGCAACTATGATGAGGTATGTTACGAAATATCAGAAACCTAACGTTAATTAATACAGAAAGAAAAATTGTTTAAACAAAAACACGAGAATCATTATTTCGCATTAGAAATATAATAGAACAAAAAAAAAATATATATATATATATATATAGACAAATTTGTGTTAAAAAATTATCTTTAAATTGGTTAACACAGTTTACAAATGATGATTAATTATTACCAAAT
>NW_014569699.1:186834-202452 GCF_001313835.1 Polistes canadensis | reverse complement strand
TATATATATATATTTTTTTTCTTCTTTTTTTTTTTAACGAAGAGGGGTGTATAACAATATACTTTTCATTGGCTGTGAAATTCTGAATAGAATGTTCTTAAAATTCGTATTTTATGTTTAACAATAATTTGTTATTTCCAGCTATTATTGGATTTGTGTAGAATCATTGAAATTTATCGATTAAACCTTTCTGGGAACATTCGTTCAGTTTTATTCTCTTGTCATTTTAAATTGTGATAATCATGGTGTCCCGTTGAATTGGTGGTACAAGAAAGTAGAGGCAAATTATGTAACTTATTTTTCTAAAAAAAAAAAACATCGCGTGAACAAATCGTATTTTAAATTATCAATTTAATTTTTCACATAAAATCAATAGCAAGGCCCTACTTGCTTGTATCAACCAATAACAGTACACACTCTATACTATTATTGATATTTATTAATTTTTTATATAAAAAAAATCTAATGATTTTTCAAATGAAATAATATCTTAGACGATAATAATTTGCTATAATAAGTGATACATTTGTTTGTGATAATTGTTCCGAATAAAATTTATTATTTTGATTATGTGTGCTCTTTAAAGTTGTTAATAATTTAGGTGTATAGGCGAACAAGAGATTAAAAAAAAAGAAAAAAAAAAAAACCAATGGAAGTGGTTTTTTTTAACAAACGAAAAAGAAATAGAAAAAATAAAGACGAGATTATATGCGTAACATCATATAAAACGATAAAGCGTGTGTAAGTTAACGTTTTAATACTTCACTTAAGATTTGTCCTTATATATATGTTATACTTGTAAATTATTTAAAAGAAAAGAAAAAAAAAAGAGAACAAACCTTATTAAGAAACGTATCACATAAGAAAACGTACCTTGCTTAACTGTCGGATTTTATTGGCAATAAAATCAAAATTGAGGTTTAAACAATTGTATTGGAATTCGAAAATGAAAAAAGAACTATAATGATTTTTGTTTTCTTCTAAAATAGTCTCTTTGATTCTTCTGTTTTCAGATTGTGGGATGATCCCAAGGCAACAACTACAACAACAACAACAACTTCACCAACAGCAACATCAATTACAACAATTACTGCATCAACGACAATATTCATTACCACCGGAAAACTTTAATTACAATCAAGAACGTTATGAAAGATATCAGCAACAGAAGAGTGGGTACACTTGTTACAAATGTGGCAATCATTTTACGTGGCGTAATAATTTATATAATCATCTTAAATTCCAATGTGGTACATTACCAAGATTCAATTGTCCTTATTGTTCTTATAGGACGAAACATGCGTCCAATGTAAGATCCCATGTACGAAGGATACATCCTGACGAAAAAGTTTACGTACTTGACGTTTATACCAAACAGTCGGATGATCCAAAAACTTAAAACGAAATACTTTTACTAAAAGTACATTTTTTTTTACGTGCAATATCTTTCCGCTCGGTTTGTGGGTAGTGATTTCGTGAATAGGAACGGAAATGTGTAAGAGGAAACCGTGTGTGCGTGTATGTGACGAGAAAGAGAAGGAGAACGCATCAGCTGTGCAATTTATCTACAGTTATACAGTGTTGTGTATAAAATCTAAAGTTATATTTATACGTGTAGACTATATCTAATAATTATTTCGAATAAATATTTTAGTGCGTATCTTTTTCATACTTTGAGGTTCATTCCTGTCGCTGTCAATATAATATTTTTAATTGTGATTAAAAAAGGTTTTCTCGATTAAAAAAAAAAAAACTAAGTAATTAATTACGCGGGTAATTTTGATTGTCTCTAATATTTCTAATTTTTTAAATATTCACCAAGGTAATTAAATTTTCATGATTTTGTGATTTGCAGAGATGGGTAAATCCAGAGCAGAATATATGCGAAAATATCGGCAAAAGAAACGTGAGGAAAAATTAAAAGCTGGAGGAGTAAAGCCGAAAAAAATTGCGCGTAACTCAACTGAACGAAGCAGGGATTTTCGGGCACGTGCAGCGAGCAAAATTCTCTCACAAACTAAAAAAAAAACCAATAGAAACATCGACGGCCGACCTAGCTAATTAATTACACGGGTAATTTTGATTTTCTCAACTCAAGCTCAAAATGAACACTAATCGAAATGTTTCGACAACTAACAGTGGTACTGTTATTGATTCAGTTTTTCAACGGTTTTTAAATACTTTGAAATCACAAATATATTTGTCATATTTTAGTTATCATAAACCTATTGTCTCCGCTTGTCCCATTTTATTCAACAAGAATAATTATTTTTGATAAAAAATTGTGCATTACCCCTTGTGTTAATTAAATAAAATGTTCATTAAAGATATAATTATTCGGTAAACAATTATTTCCAATCATACCCGATTCATTTACATACCCTACGGTATGTCTAATTTCAAAGGTAAACTGAGAGATACGAAAAACAACAAATATTTAAATAAACACGTTTTCCAATTTGACAACGTTTCACAAAGTGTACAAACGTTTTCTTCAGATCTTCGATTTGAATTTGTAAACATTATTCTGCGTCTTCCTTTGATTGTATTTTATCCTTGTTGATACCAAACAATTCTTCCATTCAAATTTACCTATTTCGGTTATTAACTCGTCAGTTTGCAAGTTTAAACGTTCGGTTAACATTACCAGAAGTGACACGGAATTATTTTCTATTTCAAATGATTGTTTTCCTTCATTGTAATTCGTAATGAATATAATGTGTAATGTATATGTTTTTTCCTATTAGATGGATCGTTTAAAAATTTGGAAAAAAAAAAGAATAAAAAAAAATGATTTTAATAATTATAACAAATTGTATATTCGTCTCGTTTAAATGACACTATCAATGACTTATTAATTTGTAATTTTTTTGTTTCAGATCGTTTCAATTTCTACGAATCCCCCCCTACCGACAAGCCGATAAGCTTAATTTTAAGTAATTCAAACGATCCTCATCTTTATGTTGATTCATTTAATACGGTCGAAGAAAAATACTTTGTTATTGCAATACCGCGCGAGTTAACATTTTTTCCTGTCCCTTTTATTGTCAATACACTTGCGGGGGAATTTTGATTGAATTGAATTCGCCAAATGTCGAAATAGTTTTTTTTTTTTAACGAAATACTTAAAATACGTTTAACACAAATTTTTTTTGTGTTATTACACAATTTAACAAAAAAAAAAAATATTAATAATTTATTCTTTTTATTTTTAACTTTTTTACAGACTCTCGGACTATTTTTTTGAGGAACATCAGAAATAATAATGGATCCATCTAATGATAGGAAAAAAATGTCTGACGATTCGAAGAAGAATAATAGTACGTGTTTTAATATTCATCCAAATTCTAACAATTAATTATTGTAAATATTCATTTTTCTAAAAACAAACATAATAATTATTTATTCGATTGTTATTTATTTTTCCGTACAAGCTGATAATGATTTCCAACGAAACTCGGAAACACTTACGCCTACCATGAATGGTAATATTAAATGTGAATATTTAAAGAATGCATACATTTAATCTTTTTAAGATATTAATAATCGGTTATTGCAAATGTTCTTATCTGTCAGTCCTAATAATTTATTTTCATTTTTTTGTATTTTTATCTTTTTACAAGTCGAAAAACCCAAAGAACAGTCAGAAACACCGTTACCTTTCTTAAGCAAGGATTTTCATGTATTTAAAATACCACCAATTCCGAGTACGTTCAATTTTCTTTGATATTTTTTTATAATCGATTACTATTATTCAAAATGTTCTCTTCTATCATCAATGAATAATCCTAATGATTTATTTTTTTAATTTTGTCCTTTTAGAATTAAGAAGACCTCGAAGAGTGTCAAGCCGATTTGTACTTCCCCCTACAGATGAAAACCAAGAGTTACCAAGTACAATTGGTATTAATACGTTTCATTTTATTTAAGATACGAATAATCAGTTATTGCAAATGTATTTTTTGTCAATGAACAATTCTAATAATTTATTTTCCTTTCTTTTTTTTTTATCTTTTGACAAGTCGACGAACTCAAAGAAAAATTAGAAACACAAATACCACCTTCCTTGGGCAACAAGTCGCAAGCATTGAAGATAATGCCAATTTCGGGTATGTTCAATTTTCTTAGAGATTTTTATAATCGGTGTCTATTATTAAAAATGTTCTCGATCATCAATGAACAATCCTAATAATTTATTTTTTTAATTTTGTTCTTTTTAGAATTAAGAAGACCTCCAAGAGTGTCATGCCGATTTGTACTTCCCCCGACAGATGAGAACAAAGTGTTACCAAGTACAATTGGTATTAATACGTTCAATTTTATTTGAGATACGAATAATCGGTTATTGCAAATGTATTTTTTTTATCAATGAACAATCTTAATGATTTATAATTTTAATTTTGTTCTTTTTAGAATTCAGTAGACCTCCAAGAGTGTCAAGCCGATGTGTACCACCCCCCATAGATTTCAATCAAGTGTTACCAAATGCGATTGGTATTAATACGTTCAATTTTATTTGAGATACGAATAATCGGTTATTGCAAATGTATTTTTTGTCAATGAACTATCCTAATGGTTTATAATTTTAATTTTGTTCTTCTTAGACTTAAGTAGACCTACAAGAGTGTCAAGCCGATGTGTACCACCCCCCATAGATTTCAATCAAGTGTTACCAAGTACGACTGGTATTAATACGTTCCATTTTATTTGATATATGAATAATCGGTTATTGCAAATGTTCTTGTACAAACGAACGATCTTTATTTAATTATTTCTTTTACTTCTATTCTTTTCTAGAAGCACACAATCCCAAACAAAAGCCAGAAACATTTATACCTTCTAGAAATGGTGAGAATGAAACAAATGAAATGCCAAAGTTTTTCAGTACGTTTGATTTTATTTATATTTTTGCAATCAGTTATTGCAAATGTTCTTGTCTACACTGAACAATCCTAATAATTCATTTTTTTTCTATTTTTATCTTTTTACAAGTAGACAATTCCAAACAAAAGCCAGAAACATTTATACCTTCTAGAAACGGTGAGAACAAAACATATGAAATGTCAAAAATTGATAGTACGTTTGATCTTATAGAAATATTTACAATCGGTTATTGCAAATGTTCTTCTCTACACTGGACATTGTTTATTTTATCATTTCTTTTATTTATATTTTTTTTTAAGGAATGGACTATCCCAAAGAAAAGTCAGATACAATTATTCCTTCTAAGAATGATGAGAACAAAACATATGAAATGTCAGAACTTGATAGTACGTTTGATCATCTTGAAATATTTATAATCGGTTATTGCAAATGTATTTGTCTGCATTGAACAATCATTATTTAATTATCTCTTTTATTTCTATTCTTTTTTAGGAATGGACAAGCCCAAACAAAAGCTACAATTTTATATACCTCCTAAGTTAGACGATAACGAAATATTAAAAATTACAAATCTTCAGAGTACGTTCGATCTTTTCGTGAGATTTTCATAATCGATCATTTCAAATGTTTGTTGCCTGCAACGAACGAACCGAAAAATAATTTATTTTGTATTTTTCTTTTTTATATCCTTTTGTATAGAAGCAGACCTTTTCAAAGAAGTTTCAAAAAGTAGCGATTCTTGTCAGATTCAGGGTAAAGAAAATTCGCTCTCTAAAAAACCGTATTTTCCACGTACGTACGATCCTAACAAACGTTTAATATGCAAATTCATTCTCGTCCACGAACATGGGAACACAATCTTAATAATTAATTTTCTTTTCTTTTTGTTATATCTTTCACAGTGGCAAACTTTCTTCAAGATCAGTTCCACAAATTTTACAAACACATGTATAGTAACAAGTTCAATTCGAAAAAACCTGAAACTCCTAGTACGTTAAATGGTCACGTAAATATCATTGCAAATAATTTTCCCGTTGTCCTACGATTAATTTCTTTTCTTTCTTTCCCCTTTGTTTTTTCATCATATTAAAAAACAAAGAGAAAAATGACTGCGAATGTTCTCTCGTCATCTGTGAACGCAATTCTCCTAAGCCCATCTTGCCCGGTTAGTGTTTCAATCATTTATTTCTATTTCTTTTTTTTTTTTTTTGTCCCACTTAATATAAATGACTTTTTCTTTTTTTCTTTTTATTTATCTTTTACTTTTTTCTCGTTCTTTTTTTTTTTCGTCGGCAGAAAAGGACGCAGAAAACAAGGACATCAAAAAAGACGACATCAAAAAAGACGACATCAAAAAAGACGACATCAAAAAAGACGATATCAAAAAAGACAACATCGAAAAAACAAATTTCGAAGATGCATACTACGATGATGAGGACTACTATGATGAGGACTACTATGATGAGGACTACTATGATGAGGACTACGATGATGAGGACTACGATGATGAGGACTACGAAGATGCTTACTTGGAAGATGACAACCTCGAAGATGAGATTAACGTGAAAGATGAATACATCGAAGATGAGATTAACGTGAAAGATGAATACATCGAAGATGAGATTAACGTCGAAGATGAATACCTCGAAGATGAGATTAACGTCGAAGATGAATACCTCGAAGATGAAATTAAAGAAGAAATTACCTCAAGTGACGAGGAAAGACTATATCAATCTCCTGACTGTAAAAGTACGTTAAACAATCGACAATAATTTGTTTTATGTTTGGTTTTATACTCATCTCAACAAAATAACCCCCCCCCTCCCCTCGCGATTTCTCTCTCTCCCTCTCTCTTATTTTTTTCTTTTTTTCTTTCTTTTTCTTTTCTTCTTTCTTTTTCTTTTTTTTTTTTTTCTTCTCTTTCTTTAGAATCACGAGTTGCCCCGAAAACACCACCACGACCACCACGGCCACCATCACGACCTCCACAACTACCATCACGACCTCCACAACTACCATCACGACCACCACGATTACCACCACCACCACCACCACCATTATTATCATCATCATCACCAATGGTTGATGATAGTGATGAAGAGGATAATGAACCGACCGAATCTGTAGCGTGTAGAAAAATATTCGACAAGAACGATGTTTTTCGTCATAGTACTAACGAATGCGATAAATTGCTAATATACATCTGTAAGAACTGCGATTATGAATGCAAAATAGCTTCTTTAGGTTTAAGACACATTAGAAAGTTTCACAATAATGATAAATTGTGTAATTTAAAAGCAGTACGCAAGATTTTATTTGACCTTAATAGCAAAGTTCGATACTATTAAATTAATACATATTTGTTCTTTTTTTTTTTTTTTTTATTTCTTGTTTAATCATTGATTTTAATTTAATTTTTATTCTCATTAATATATTGTTTCTTATAATTATATATATCTTTATTATTATTATTATTATTATTATATTCTATTCGTTTTTATTTCCAAATATTTTCGACTAGAACTTTACGTTCGAAGCACACGATGAATTTTAATATTACGACCAATGAAGGTGTTCTCGAATATTATTTAACATTCTTTTTACCTCTTCTTTTCTTTTCTTTTTATTATAAATAAGATCCAGTATACTACATACATCATATAACGATGTCAGAAAAAAAATGTTTTTAAGAAAATATTTTCTTTTTTGACTATACAATATTTGATTGTTTCGTTTATTCATTAATTTTTTTTTATATATACCAATTTATGTTTTTCTTTATTAACGTTGTATATCGATAGAAATTGATTCTTTTATATATTATATATTTATATATTTATATACTTATATTATTATATATATAAGTTAAAATTGTTACCACTTACTATCGATAAAAGGAATAAAAATCAAATTTATGTTAAATTGTTTGTTCTTTATGTCTTTTCTTTTTCAGGAATGCACCGACCACTGGGGGGAAGGGGGAAGGGGGGAGGGGATCAAGGAATATATTATTAATAACGAAGACTATAGTAAAGAAAGAATATCATCGATCAAAATATTGTGAAATATCAAAAAAAAAAACAATGTAAAATACACAAAATCTAGATTTAATTTCGATTAAATTGGAATTATTTTTCATTTATGTTTTACCTTTTCACATAAATGTATGAAATCATAATTGTTTATAATTGTATTAGAATACACGTATTAACCTGGAAATATTTATTTTTCATGTTACATACATCACTATAACGTGATAACTCGCGTGAAGACTATTCGATTAATTAATACATAATTGTAGAACAAACTTATTTAATATAATATGTACAGTGTTGTGTGTTAACAACAAGAAAAGAAGACAAAATCAATCGAAAATAAATTGTTCATTTGGTAGAAAAAGAAAGGAAAAAAAAAACAAACAAATCGATCAAAAAAAAATTTATTTCGGTTGAGTTTGCCATTTTTTTTTTTGTAAAAATCGTCGTCAATCGTTGTAACTACCGATTTATTTGTAAAAAAACAGATAAAAACAGAAAAAAACCTTTACACTTCTCAATATTAAATTCTACAATTTTTTATGTATTTTTGTTTTTGGTTTTTCAGAAGAACAAGAAGTAAGGAAGATCAAAAAATACGACAATTTCTTGATAGATATCCTAGAAAAATTCGTTTACCCACAATCCCCGAATGCGACAGCTTACAAATACGTTTTGAACAAACACTTGAGGAATTATTGCAACGTGGAACCGAAGTTTCTTTGAGAAGCGTGTGTGTGTTGGTGTTTCCTTATTAGAAACAATATGCAATATCGTATGATAAAATGATAACAAAAGAGACAACGATACCACCATTCACACACACATACAGTATTTATTAAAATTTGTACACCCCCCCCCCAAAAAAAAAAAAAAGAAAAAAAAAGATCAAAAATATCTATTAGAAATAATAACAACCAAATGATTATTTCCACTAGACTCGAAGAAAATTTTCACAAATTTTCTTTATTATTTTTGTTTTTTTGTTTCTTTTTTTTTTCTTTTTTTTCTTTTTCTTCTTAGTTTTTCCAGAATCTTCTATTAAATTTTTCTAATCGATTATCTATAGTGTAAGTTATCATTTACGTTTTTTTTTCTTTCTTTCTTTCATTTTCTATATTCTAAAATCGATCTAATCGTGTTACGTTTGTTTGTTTGTTTGCAGTTAACTACGCGGAGGAGTCAGTGTTCAAAAAGAAACAAGTGATCGGTAGGAGCGAAAGGTTCCCATGTCCAAAATGTTCCAGTACGTTTTGCGAAAAATTTATCTTAAACAGACATTTGAATTACGAGTGCGGTCAGGAACCGAGATTCCAATGTGCGTATTGTCAATATAGATGTAAAAGAGCAGCAAACGTTTACAAACACGTTAGAATGATGCATCAAGAATCCGAAGTATGTGCTATAGATCTTGTCACCAATCGCATTTACAGACCCGCATGATAAATACTTTTTTTATTATTTTTTTATTATTATTATTAATACCACTTGTACTCAAGAGCAGGTGGAAAAGTTTCGAACCTAACGTTTTATTCATTTTATTCATTTCAATAAGATAAGTTTGTTCAAAACTTTTCACAATCCCACACACGTCTGTAAAAATCTTTTTAGTTTCTTTTTTTAATTTATATAAATTATTTCTATTACACAATCGTTATATTTTATTTGTAATTTTTAAAAGACGAAAGTAATTGTTTTCATTATGTTTTACAATGATATTAAAGAAGAACCGTAATTAAACGATCTGGCTACGTTAAATTACTACAATAGTTTTTTCTTTATATCAATAAAAAACCAAGTGACATGGTCACGGTGATAACACGGATGGGTGACCCGTTTGGGAAAAATAAAAAAACAAAAACTATGCGACTCAAACCCATAAAAAGGGAGATTGTATAAAAAGACGAGAACATTGAAGTAAAATTTCTTTTATCCGAATTAAACGAAAAACTATAGTTTGCTTGGATGAAGGAATACTTTTTTAATAATAAAATACTTGTTCTCATGACGATCGTTGTATATATGAATAAAAAAAATAATACAATAATTATAATATTTATATAATTGATACACTAACGAGAAATTAATATGACGTGTTTTTGTAATGTGAATAGTAATAATTGTAATACAATAGAACTTCCAGTGTGTTAGAATTATTACAATATAAAAATAGAATCATAACTTTTTATAAATAAAAGAATTTTTGTACACAATAGTAGAACGCATAGCTATTTCTGTTGCATTATCAAAGTGCATTCATTCACAGTGTTCGAATGATGGAACGTTAGAAATGAAAATCTTGAAGTACTGGAAGTTCCATTGTAATGATTATAAGAATTAACCGTATCGTACTATTTTATTTACATTCCTTTTTTAAAACTGTTCTTAGTATATCATAAAAATTGCATCAATCATACCCAAACTGTTTCGATTATTTTCTCAAGCAAATATTATATTTTTCTAAACAAATCCTATTAATTTTCAATTCTATCGTTATCCGTTCGATCCATTATCTGTGATGTTGAATCTAAAAATAATACAATTTCATAATCAAATACACGTTTATAATTGAACGTTATACATATTTTTGTAATAATAATAATAATATTAAAAGCCATAAGGTTATAAGCATGAAAATTAAAATAAAAAGATACTCGTTCAGTTAGAAATTGATATATTGTGGGTCTTTGATATCTAAACGAACACACACACATACACACATTAGTCTGGTACATTTAATTTAAGATTTTAATTATATTCAATATATAAACGTCAATATATTTTTCCTAACGATTTACACATCGTTTTTCTAAGCGAAACTTTGTTTTTATTTTACACTTGAATATATGTTCTATGATTATTTTAACAAAAAAACAAAAAAAAGAAACGACACTTTTATATATTATTTATATACGTTACCCGTTTTTCTCTAGGAAAAATCATACTAAATACGTACTTTTACGTGACCCACTTTCCATTGATAGTCTACGAAAAACGTAAAAGCACGTACGTTTCCCGCATGCAATGTGTTAATATTTCCATTGCTGTTATAGAAACTTAATAACGATATAATGTAATTCAAATAAAATGAACAAAAATAAAAGTGGGAAAGAAAAGAAAAAAAGGTTTAGTTAGAGATAACATGCTTAAACGTACCTTTTAATTGATAATATGTATACCGGAAGAATTATTTTTATGAATATAAAAAAAGATAAAAGAAATAATATTATAAAATATATTATAATTGATAAAAAAAGAAAAAGAAAAAAGAAAAAAGAAAAGAAAAGAAAAGAAACATTAAAAATATTTCTTTTTTTATATTTATAACTGAACGAGTTTTCTTTTATTCTTGTTTTCAGGACTCTACTATGCCTGGGACGCAAATGCAAGTAACGAAATCATGAGTATTGGCGGCAGAAAGTTTCCATGTTCAAACTGTCCAAGTGTGTTTGGTCAAAAGCATAGTTTGACGAGACATTTGAAGTACGAGTGCTGTCAGGAACCAAGATTTCAATGTTCGGAATGTCGGTATAGATGTAAAAGAGCAGCTAACGTTTACAAACACGTTAGAATGATGCACCGAGAATCCGAAGTTTGTGCTATAGATCTTGTCACCAATCGCGTTTTCCGACCATCAGGTTAATTATTTATTTATTAATTTTTTTTTTCTTTTTGTCATTTATCATTATTACACAATCACTATCTAATCAAGCAGGTGGAAAAGTTTTGAGCTCTGACGATTGAAAAGAATTTTGTTTGTTTGTTTTACAGACAAAAATTCGATTGTAATATAACTTTAAATAAAATGAGTTAGGTTTTCTCTCTCTCTCACTCTCTCGTTGAGGGCTATCAAAACTTTTCAACCCACGCTTTTTTCGTGTAAATCCTTATATTTTTGTTCATTTTTAATTTGTGCAAATCATTTACCAATACAATTGTTTTATTTGATTTTAATTTTTTCTAGGACAAAATGTATCTCGGTAATTTTTTTTTTTACTATGTTCTACTTTAATATCATTGTGTAGAACATAGTAAAAAGCTCGGCTACGTTGGATTATTAGTTTCAATTATAAAACTATAATCAAACAACGCGGATACGATAGTAAAATGGATGGGTGACCGACCACCACCCGTCTGAGAAAATAAAAGAACAAAAGTTATGCGACTAGAGTTTATAAAAGTGAGACTGTAAAAATACAATAACGTTAAAGTAAAACCTTTTGTTTCCGAATTAAATGAAGAGCTGTAGTTTGCTTGGATGAAGAAATACTTTTTTATAATAAAATACTTATTCTCACTACGATCGTTGTATATATGGATAAAAAAATAATACAATAATTATAATATTTATAAAATTGATACATTAACAAGAAATTAATATGACGTGTTTTTGTATAATGTGAATAGTAATAATTGTAATACAATAGAACTTCCAGTGTTAGAATTATTATAATAAATGGGAGTCATGATTGTTTAAATGGAAGAATTTTTGTACATAGTAGTAGAACGCATAGCTATTTTATTCACAGTGTTCGAATGATAGAATATTCCTAATGAAAATCATTGAATACTGGAAGTTCCATTGTAATGATTATAAGAATTAACCGTATCGAACTATTTTACTTTACTTTATTTTTGAAAAACTGTTCTTTAACTTATCATAAAAATTGCATCAATCATTTTCAAACTTTATCCATTATTTTTATTTTTCTCACAATCAAATATTATTTTTCTAAACAAATTTCTTCTTAATTTTAAATTTCTTTTTTTATTATCGTTCGATCCATCATCTGTTATGTTGAATCGAAAAAAATAATATAATTTCATAATCAAATACACGTTTATAATTTAACATTATATACACATATTTTTGTAATAATAATAATAATAACAATAATAATAATTAAATTGATTTTGTTTAGTTCCAAAATGCTTAATCTCACAAATGTGTACATTTTGTTTACAGAATTATGCTGGAGCACGCCGTTCAGATTGGTTGACGGAAAACTTGAGAAATATCCGTGTCCGAATTGTAAGACAAGTGAATTCAGGGAAAAGTTGGCTGTCTTAAAACGGAATAGATACGGAGCCGGTGTTTTTCCGAGATTTTTGTGTCCTTATTGCATGTATATGTCGAAAAAAAAATGTCACGTTGAACGTCACGCATCTAGTTTGCACAAAAAGAATCCGGTATACGTGGTTGATTTGAAACATTGCGTTTACAAATGCGAAGATTCACATTGATCGTATTTAAAACAATAAAAAAAACAACAACATTATTATCGTTCGTATCTTTTACGGAACATATTTTAAGTCAAACTAATAATAACCAAAGAATAATATAAAATAAATATATAAAGTAATTTGACGTAGGTATACGGATAACTTTATCAATCTTATTGACGATAGATTATCATTCATTTTTCATTGAATTAATTGAAATATTCAATTTTGTTTTCTATCGAACGTCTGTTAAGAAGACACCTATTTGAAAGTTTATCTTTTTTAATTTAAACTACAATGTCATTTGCATAGGCATGCTTAAACAAAAACATTCAAATAGGTTCTCGTACAAGCACTTATGCGAATATAATAATTAATTATATTATCAAGGTTTTGTATTTAAGATGTCAGATGTTTAATTTTATATGCACACAAGCGAATACACAATTGTTTCTTTCTTTCTTTCTTTCTTTTCTGATATTAATAAAATTATTTTTTATTTTTTTATTTCCACATCATCTCTTTTCTTTTTTTATTTTATTTTATTTTATTTTATTTATATAAATTATTCAGCTGGTACATCGATCCAATCACGCTTATGCATGTTACTCCCCGCCCCCAATCTTACGTTCCTTTTTCTATTTTCTCTTTTTGTTTTTAATTTTATTTTTTCATTTATATTTCCACATTATTAAGTATGCTTTACGTGGTATCGCAGTTTTTATTGAACCAATATAAATATTAACTAAAACATTAATCAATGATTGTGTTTATTTCAAAATTTAATGAATTATTAGCAAATTTTTGACGTTTATCGAATAAAATACAAAATTCAACTAATGTTTTATTAGAGACTTTTGTTTAATTAAATCTAAAAAAAAAAAAATATTCGATTTCAATTCAAACAACACTAATTATTATTAACAATATTATACATTCCAATATTTAATTGTAATCTTTGTATACACCAGTTTCTTTTGGTAATTTTTTGTTTTTTCACTTTGGCTTGTATAAGTTATCCTTTTAACAATTTTATTTGCGTGATATACTAACGATAATTAAAAATTCTATGTATTTATCGAAGCCTAATTTATAAAATATTACGTGTGTATTGGTGATGTATAAGAAAATTCGTGCTGTTATTTTTAAATTCTCATTGAAAATTGAATTCTAACTCGTTAAATAAAAAAATTTAAAACAATAAAAAAGAAAATCTATTACCAAATAATTGTACTCTCACGAATATTATATTTCGAGACACGAATGTTCTATAATATCCGATAAATAATTATTTATAGGTAAAAGGGTATAATCAATTATAATTATTTTCAGATTATGCAATTTTGTCGATTAAATAGAATAGCCTCGTTTTCACGTGTGAATCTTATTGAAATCTATGTGTATAAAAAAAAAAAAAAAAAAAAAGAAAAATGCAAGTAATTATATATTAGAAAAATAAAAATGTTACGACCATTTACGGTAGGAGTCAATTAAAAAGATACTAATCCTTGCTTGATCCTAAACAAATAAAACCAATTAAATCAAAATGTTTGTGAATGGTGATTCTTAAAAGATTGTATTTTTTTTTTTTTAATTTTTTTTTTTAAACCTCTTCGTCAACTTAAGTACAAATTTCGATTGATTCTTTCTCTCTCTCTCTCTCTCTGAATAAGTATATTTTATTGTTGTTTTTCAGAATTCTACTATGCCTGGAACACAAAGACCAATAACGATAGTGCGAACAATAGAAGCAAAAAGTTTCCATGTCCGAACTGTCCAAGTGCGTTTGGTCAAAAACCAAGTTTGACGAGACATTTGAAGTACGAGTGCGGTCAGGAACCAAGATTCCAGTGTCCATATTGTCATCACCGAAGTAAAAAGACATCTGACGTTTATTGTCATATTAGAAGGAAGCATACCGAATTAAAAGTATTCGCCATCGATATTCATAATGATTTCAAGAAGTGATAATATGATCGATTCAAAAGAAAACGAAAATTAGAAAAAGATTAACGTTATATTTTAACGATTAATATTATTTAAAAAAATGTGATCACCAAGTTAACTTTTATTTCCGATGGTTTATTAATATACCAAGAAACGTGAACAAAGTTTTGTTATAAACAGTGAATGAAAAATGTTCTAACAAATATATATATATATATACGAGGTGTCTTCAAGGTTTTATGACAAAACTTCTATGATCATATTTTGTTAGTAGAAATAAGACAAATTGTTGTTAAGTAAAAAAACTAATGAAATTATAATAATTAAGAAGAACTGAGATTGAACTGATCAATGAGCAGCAGGTCATACTGAGTATATTAATTCAATCAATTCAACTATACTTCTAATAACATTTTTCATCTTATTTCTACTCGTAAAATATTCTTTTGCAGTTTGGTCGATAAACTCTGGGACACCCTGTATAGATAAGAAATAATTTTTAATCAATTGTTAAATAGTTTATATTAAG
>NW_014569699.1:181013-184495 GCF_001313835.1 Polistes canadensis | reverse complement strand
TTTTTTTTTTTTTAATCGATCACGTGTTAATTACGAAATAACGCATCGGAATGTTTATTTATAACAAGTTCAAGGTATAAGGAATCAATGTTTCATATTTCCAATAACACGAAGTATAGTAATCATTTCTCTTATCATCTACTTTCTCATCTTAGAGCTTAGAAAAAAAGAAAAAAGAACAAAAGAAACAATTAATTCTGCAATCGATTAATTTTGCTTCTTCTTTTTCTCTCGAAATCTTTCTAATACTCGTTTTGTTTTATTTTTTCTACTAGTTTGCCTTATTTTTTTTTTTTGTTTGTTTCTGATTAACAACAAAACTATGGTGAAAGCTCAAGACACTTTTTCTACGTTTCTTCGACCCCCCCCACCCCCACCCCTCCCCATCATCCCCATAATTTCGATGTGACATTTTTATATCTTTTTTCACAAAAGAAAAAAAAAAAAGAAAGAAAAGAAAAGAAAAGAAATCTTGATATCCACTTAAAGAATATTCTATCTGAAAACTGTCGTTCGTTGCAATACTGTAAATATCGATCTTCCTTCGATTATTATTATTATTATTATTATTATTTTCTTTTATACGAAGAAAAAAGAAAGAAAGAAGTTTAAAAAATAAAAATCCAATTGTTCGCGAATGTGAAAAAGGAAAAAGAAAAAGATATTAATCTGTCGTACCGTCGAATTCTCGTATTTTTCAGCCCTACTACCAATGTTACCATTTTCATGGACCAAGGAGAAATATTTTGACATGCCAAACTACAGAACAACGTCTACGTCCGATATGCGTTACCCATGTCCAAGATGTTGGAAAACTTATACTACCAAGAGTGCTATGACAGCACATTTCAAATACGATTGCGGTAAACCGCCAAGATTCGAGTGTCCATATTGTGGTCAACTTAGCAAGAGGAAATTCAACATCCAATACCATGTCAGACACAAACATCCGATGAAGCCATTCGCCTGTAATACTTTATTCTAAAATCGAACGATATTATAGTAATTTTGTATTTATTTTGAATTTTTCGCTATATAGGATATATAGGAAACGAAATTCTAATTTTATCTTCGCAATGTTATGTCTACTGCAACGAAAAAGAAAAACAAAAAAGAAAGGTATTGAAAGATCCGATTCGTTTCTATTGTTAAGTGGGTTTTTGTTTCTTCTTTTGAAATTTAACTCATATTATTAATTCGAAATAATTTTCGTTAAAAAAGTTGACAAAATTTTGATATTTAAATTCAATCTAATTCAATTAGATTGAAATTATCTTTAATTATTTGACAATGATTACGACTAAGGAAACGAAAGATTCCTTTATTTTTTTTAATATTGTTTCGTCTTTTATTTATTTATTTATTTGTTATATATATATATATTATTTCTTTCGAAATATTTTATTGTTATAATGTGTACAATTATTGTACGACGATTCTATCTTAAGTTTTAACAGCTTATCGTTTATAATTGTTGCTTATAACTTATTTTTTTGATACGTTTAACAGTGTAAACGTATAGTTTCATGGATCATTATAGTTATCATTAATCGTCATAATCATTATCATTTATCATCATTATAATTATTATTTAAACGAGTTAATATAGGACATGGTATTAATCGTATAAACATTCCCCTTCGATAAAATATATATTTATATTTATCTAACAATAAATTAAAAAAAGAAACTTTGCGTTATAAATTACGTTTGTTTATAAGTATTAATAACATATTAAATTAAGTAGAACCGTATTAATACTTTATTAGCAACTAATGTTTATCACAATTACGATAAATGCGGCCCTACTATAAACTGTGATATAAAAAGTAATTATAATAATTAATAATAATAATAATAATAATAATAAAATAATTAAAAAGAGATTGATATATAGGCGTGCGAATGAAAAAAAAATTAATGTATCGTCTGTTTTTATAGTAAATAAAAATGAACAAAAAAATGTTATTTTACTGATTAAGATATAGTTAAAGAAAAAAAGAAAAAAATATATAATAACAAAAAAATAAATCAAACCATAAAACCAATCAAATGATCCTCTCTTCAAATATGAAAAAGTAACAAAGAAAGAGAGAGAGAAAGAGAGAGAGAGAAAATATATATATGTACTCTCATCTTTGTCTATTTTTTCATTCTAATTATTTTTAACTCTTTTATCAATCTTTCTATTATCTATTTTTCGAGTTGTGATTAGCATATATTTTTTTTTAATTGATTATTTCTGTCTTGTATCACATTGTCTTGAAATCAAACGAACAAATACCCAAAAACGATTGTGCATGGTGTCCTAAAAATAAAAAAAAATATAATGCATGTGTGCCGATAATATTGAAAAATTTATTTGACGATTTATATTCGATAAAAAAAAAATATATATATAAAATCATACTTATTTAAAAATAAATCACAGGAAAATAAATTGTTACGTTTATAATAACTGGCACACGCGTAAAAATTCGCGAAGGAATGTTGATTGAAACCTTATTCTTCTTGTGATTTCATCTAAAATTTTAATCTAATCTAATCAATGATCATACTCGATTGATTAGATCAGAAAAACCTTTTATCACGAATTACGTTTAAACGCACGTAAGTGTGATCCAGGTTGATTAACATTCGTTAGGGTTGATACACTTCTTGTTGAACCATTGTACCCAATCGTATAAATAAAATAATATTCGTGATACGATGATAAGGGACATTGAGATAATGATGATGAAGAAGAAGAAGAAAAAAAAAAAAGAAAATAAAGAGGAGGAGGGGGATGAGGAAGTGGAGATGAAGAATAAAAATTGAACAATACTGATCTAATATCAATGATTTTTGTAGGTACAACGTCTGGCTATGTTCAACCGGTATCGTCAACTAATTCAAGGAAAAAATTGAAGAAACGTGACCCCCTCTACAATTTCCATACCGGCAAGTTCCATTGTCCTAATTGTAACAACGGTTATGGAAGACGTGACACCATGTTGGGACACTTCAGGTACGAATGCGGCAAGGCACCACGTTATAAATGTCCCTACTGCTCACTTTGCAGTAAAAAAACATCGAACATTTATCAGCACGTCAGGTGTATGCATCCGAAGGAACCAGTGACTTTGGTTAAACTTTATTGAACTTTTTATCGTTTATTGTTATTGTTATTATTGATTGTTATTGTTGTTGCTGTTGCTGTTGCTGCTGCTGCTGCTGGTGACGACGATGACGATATGGTGATACTGTTGTGTTGTTGCCAATTTATTTAGGCGTAACAATTATATTCTCTGATATTTATTAAATTACAATTTTTTTTCAAAATATTTTCTCATATTATATATACAGTTAAACCTCCTATAACACGGCACTCGCAGACCGCGATTTCCATATAACGCGGTGCTGAAATTGCGACAGCCCTCCTCTAACGCGGTACTCTTACAGCGCGGTTTCCGTTCGAGAACATCCCATAAGTTCTTTAGTCA
>NW_014569699.1:173205-180165 GCF_001313835.1 Polistes canadensis | reverse complement strand
TAGCGCTGTTTCCATACAACGCGGTAGCCGGTTTCCATACAACGCGCTACGAATTAGCTTGGTTTGTACGGTTAAATCCCAATTTCTTATAACGCGGTTTCCATATAAYGCGGAACGCACTTACAGCGTTAWAGGAGGTTTGACTGTATATTATTTATCGGAATTAATAATATATATTTTAATTAATGGGGAATAAAAGAAAATGGTGCAATCCAATTTTTTCATCGTGATTTTATTTTATTATTAACGAATTAATTGTTACGCGCCTAATATTTTATTATGGTTTTCTTTCTTTTTTTTTTTCTTTAAGTTGAAAAGGAAATGACACAACGATTGTTTTTTTATTGTACAATTTTGTATATATATATATATAGCACGATATTGCGACGATTAGGGTATTTAATTTATCCTATGATCTTATCATTGTCTCTTCATCTCTCTTGTAACATATACTATACTTATAATATATAGAATAATTATATCTCATCTATCTTTGTCGTTTTATTATCAAGAATTCCAAAMAAAAAAAAAAAAAACAAATAAAAAAAGAAAAAAAAAAGAACTTACGAATGAATTATGCCATTGTGTGTGTGTATACGAGTATTATTATATTATTATACTGACGATGTGTTTTCTCTTTGATGCAATTTTTTTCTTCTTTCTTTTTTTGTTCATTTTTCTTTCTTCTTCTTCTTTCTCTAACCCCATCACCACCCCATCCCCCTGCCCTTATTAAAGTCGATCAATAAAGTTTTCATCCCTTAATAAATATCTCGATTGTTTATTATTTGTATTTATTTGTATTTACAGGCTTCGCTAAAAACTTCTGGATTATTATCTTCGATGGATAACGAAAATGTGTATTCAAGAATTATAAAAACGTGTATCACACGAAAAAAAATAGTATTTAAATATTATACGAGAGAGAAGATCGATTACAACGTTTGGGGATAAAAAGAAAAAAAAGAAAAAAGAAAGAAAGAGTCTCGAAGATAATTTTCATTTACTTTCGTTTGATAGAAAAAAATTTCCATTTAAATCCTCGATCGATTATTTTCTAATTGTTCAAATTGTAATAAAAATAATTGTGAAACGATCGATATTCGCGACAACATCGCGAATAAACGGGTGGTATATCTCTCTTTTTTTTTTTTTCTTTTGTTTTTTCTTTTTTATATTAACTTAATTATATCGCAAAGTTAAAAAAAATTGTTCTCGCAAAGGATATATCTAATAATTACGAAATAAATAAATAAATAAATAAATATACGCGTAGACGATTAACGAAAAACGTGAATTCGGTTTCAGAATTTTGGCCGATGGAACCTGGACCTGGACAGGATCAACAAAAATTGACGACGCAGTATCAACAACACCAATCTGATTATTACAAGAATCAACGAAAATCATTGGATAATTCGACGATGGTGGTTTCTTCCAAATTGAAAAAGTATCATTGTCCGAAATGCGATAAATCATTTTCACAAAGTTACTCGATGTATCGGCATTATAGATACGAGTGCGATTCTTTGCCACGTTATCAGTGTCCGTATTGTGGTCACGTCAGCAAGTGGTCACATTCTATCTACAATCATATCAGGAAACTTCATCCAGGACAGGAAGTCATCCTTAATAAACTCTATTAAAAATTATCAAGAAAGAAACCAAGGGAAACGGAAACAAAAACAAACAAAAAAAAAAGAGAAAAGAAAAGAAAAGAAGAGAGAGAAAGAGAAAGAGTGAGTGAGAGGGAGAGAGAGAGAGAGAGAGAGAGAGAGAGAGAGAGAGAGAGAGAGAGAGAGAGAGAAAGACTCGAATTTATCATTTTACGTTTCTTATTTTTTTAAACATTTCTTGACAACCTTATTTCTAAGAATTAACGTAGCACGTCTAAAAAAAAAGGAATAAAATGAACATTAATTAACGGATATCTAATCTATTATTAATATCCCGTTATAGTTCTCGAGTTAACGTTAATGATTGGAAATAATAATAAAAAAAAAAGAAACGTTATACAAATTAATAATCGTTCAGTATTTAGTTGTTTGATTAAATTTGAATGATTATTTTTCCTTTGAATATCCGAACAATAGAAGGAAAGAGCGAGAAAAAAATAATTAAAAAAAAGTCAGGTGGTTAATTATTTATCGTCTGACATTCGTTTACTTTTTGTTTGCTTACAGATTTCAAACCAATCGTGATCGAGAAGTTACAAGAACCTACTGTGACATATCATCAACACACGCGTTGTACATTGGTCAAACTACAAGCAAACACATTGAATCGTTTCCATTTTTCTTGTCCTAGATGTTCTAAAAATTTTCGTACTTCCGGTGGTATGAGACGACATTACAGGATCGAATGCGTTGATTTGCCACGTTTTAAATGTCCATATTGCGATATGCAAAGCAAATATACTCAGGCTATTTACAGGCATATCAGATCGAAACATCAAAATATGGAACCTAAATTTGTTAGAATGTATTAAACATAACGGCACACGTATTTATACGTTAGATTTATTATATTATGATTAATATCTGTTCTTCTCTTTTTTTCTTTTCTTTTTTTTTTTTTTTTTTTTTTTTTTTAAAAATAATTAAAACACGCATCCCAGATCGTCGGGAAAATATGTTCTCCTTTTATGATGAGATCTAATGCGGATTTGTACTTTTTTTTATTAGTCGGGGGAAAATATCAATTTTAAACGATCGTTAATTTCTATCATTTCGATTAAATATCGAAAGATAATTGTTCTAGTCGAAGTATTGTATTTCTTGTTTCATCAATATGAGAAGATTATTTTATTATTTTTAATATTATTTCAAGAGAACACATGCAACATACGTATACATATACATATACATATACACATACACACAAATAATTATTAATGAAATAATAATAATAATTATTATTATATGAAAAAATTATATATATAAAAGTGAATTAAAAATGAAATTATTATTAATTCGAAAATTATAGATTAAAAGTGATTTTGACAAAATATCTCGTAGCGCGATACTCGTTCCATTAAAAAATAAAAATAAAAATTAAAAAACACACATACACACACGTATACAACTATACACGCATGCCAAGGAATTGCAATGAAAGTATTATAGAATTATTTATTATAGTCGATGTAAAAAGAAAAGAAAAGAAAAGAAGAGAAAAGAAAAGAAAAAGAAACATTAAAAAAGTATTCTGCAGTTTATTGTAAAATGAACGTAAAAGACTGGATTTGTTGATATTATTAAAATAAAAACAATCAAATAATATTTCGT
Organism: Polistes canadensis; assembly: GCF_001313835.1. NCBI lineage: Eukaryota > Metazoa > Arthropoda > Insecta > Hymenoptera > Vespidae > Polistes > Polistes canadensis. The sequence goes on along the minus strand of NW_014569699.1, from coordinate 176,878 downwards.
CTTAAAGGTGACTATAAAAAGGAAAGAAAGAAACCAAAAAAAAATATAATTAAAAGTACACGTTTAAGTTGAAAGTATTATCGCGCGATACTAATGTCAAATTATTAATTATCTTTTATTATAAAAAAGAAAATTGTTAAAAACGCATTGAAAATATTCCGATAACAGAGTATAAAAATAATTATACAAATTTTAATATAGTTGCATACGAAAAATAATTTGATAATGACGCACGAAAAAAAAAAAAAAGAAATTCGTGGCTAAACGTAATTAATAATTTTAATCCCATAAAAGAAATAATTCTTTTTCAGGTAAAACAAGATCGATTATACGAGGGAGAACGTGCATGGGATGATTTCACTGCATCGTTCGTTGCACTAGCTTCGTTTTATCGAAGCACACGGTGGTATTCTGCGTCATCTTCAAAATCCCACTGCACGTCGTTCCAGATGAAATTACGTTGTACTTATTGCAATTATGGTATTATAAATAGGTTAAAAAGAATAGACGATGTGTTGACACAACATCCGTTTGTCGCAACTTACGTACGATTTAAATACGAATAATATATGTACGTAAAATAAATTACGAACGAATATTTTTTTTTTTTTTTTTTAACGAAATTCTTATTGAAATTATTATTAAGATAAAGATATACATATATATAATCGTTGCGTCGAATTTTAATCCTACTCATGTTAAGAATTATTATTCTACTATTTGTTTTTTATATTGCATTACAGATGAAATGTTTTTTATTAGTTGTTAATTCGTTAATTAACAACTAATTAAAATTAAATCGACGAATATAAAACTATGTTGGAATAAAAGGAAATAAGACAAATATTTCTTTTCCAACGCTGATCGGTTTTCCGTTCTCATTCGTTGTTTTTTTTTTGTTTTGTTTTTTAATCATTAAACAAAAAAAAAAGATTGTAAAACCGATTGTGTTCTACATTGCAATAAAAGTGATGATCAATTATAAATGTAAATAACTATCGATCATTATATCACACACGCGATGCAAGAGAATATTAATTGAAATATAAATATAATTAATTAAATACGTTCTTTCCAGATCTGCTAGAGAAAGTATCCTAGAAATGATAATATATTTTTATTAATTAGGTATGATGATATATTGTAAAAAACGAGTATGCTAAATTTGAAGTTAATATTATGGGGATGTTTTAAATCAAGTTTCGCGATCGTAGTCAATTTTAATCACCAACACATGCACATATCATTTATACACGGATTCACTTATACACACGTATCATCTTATACACACGTATTCACTTATGCACGTATTTCTTTGTACATGTATTCACTTATCCACACATATTCACTTATGCACACGTATTCACTTATGCACGTATTCCTTTGTACACGTATTCACTTATACACACGTATCCACTTATACATGCGTATTCACTTATGCACGTATGAAGTTTCGAACGAATTAAAAAGTCATTGTGCATATCAATTATAATGAAAAACATAATTATTAACTATACCGACGGCGTACGATGTTACCCCGACTGTTGACTGTTGTTAACTGAAAGCCAACGCGGTGGTGAGATCATGCCTCAGAAGTATAAACTTCAGATTACCTCTAATTGTTTACACTCGTTTTTTTCAATAATACGTTTCAAACGGATTTGTATATTACACGTAACAGCAATGTTTCTTGGCAATAGACATCCGTTACTGACTTTTAATAATATATCTATCTAATATGTATATATAAGAATAAATTGAATGTGTGTTTCAACGAAATTAAAGCACGAATGATCTTTAATAATGTTATATAAAGTAATACGCGAACAATATTTTTACGTGTAAATAAAAAATTAATTTCATTACATTTTATTTTACTTTGATCAATTATTATTGTATCAATAATTTATTACGATAAATGTATTTTACGAATTAAATTTCAGTAACAACGATCAGAAGTTTATAACAACCAAAAGAAAAAAAAAAAAAGGAAAAAAAGAAAAGAAATCTGAAAACACACGTTACACGCGGTATAATTTTAATTGCGGTGATATATAATTTCGTGATTTGTCATGGTGATTAAGTATTTCAGTGATTCTTCTTCTTCTCGCATGGAAAACCTGAGGAAAAAACAATCATCGACGTCGTCGCGATGGAACAATGATCCCAAGATTATTAAAAAAAAAAAAGAAATAATTGTATAAAACTTCGACAACGATTTCATCGATATTTTTTTTTTCTACAAATAAACAAAATAAAAGTGTTTTGATATTTCTCATTTTACAAGAATGTTGATCCACCGATCAACGAAATAAAAAATCGAATATATCCCAATCGCAAATTCCAATTTCTTTTCCTTCGTCCAATAATATCAAAAATAATAAAAATAATAATAAAAAAAAAAGAAATACAGAATATATCATGATTCATAAACGAAACAATCGACAAATAATAATAATCATATCTTCCACTTTTTTAAACAATCAACGCGAACAACACTTTCTCTTGTATTTTCGTACACTTGTGTCGAGGAACAAAAAAAAAACAAAGTAAAAAGATTAATTGGTTCCGTTTCTTTCGATCAGGTAAAAAAAAGCCATTTATTATTTACAATAATTCCCAAATTAAATGATTTTAATATCTTCTTCTTCTTCTTCTTCTTCTCTCTCTCTCCCTCTCCCCTCTCTCTCTCTCTTTCTGTCAATTATAAATTCATAGAAATTAAATTCAAAAATGTGTGAAATTTCCTTTGCCATTCTATTTATCAATATTTTTCAATTTTTCTATATTTCTAATATTCAACAAGTGACCACAAGCAGACTAGTCAAAATCAGATTGGTTAATCCTAAAACCCTTTTGTTTTTTCCTGTTCGTAGGACGATGTCTTTTGGAACCATACCAGAGTGGTATCCTAGCAATCCTACAAGGCAACGTAGATTATCATGGTAATCATCTTAATGACTCGAGGAAAAACGATGACGGTAATGAATCCTCCTATTGGCATTCGTCCGGCAAGATGTCTTATCATTGTCCACGTTGTAACGCTGGTTATACTTACAAGAAGACCTTGAAGACACACATGAAGTATGATTGCGGAAAGGAGCCTAGATTCAAGTGTCCTTATTGCAGTAAAAGGGACAAGTGTTCATCGAACATTTACAAACACGTTAGAATGCGACACGATGGTATGCCAGTGACCGTTCTTCGAAATTAGCCGAATATTAACGAAAACAAAAATTCATGAAAATAATAATAACAATAAGAAGAAGGGCAATAGGAAGAGGAATAAAAAGAAGAAGAAGAAGAAGAAGAAGAAGTGGAAATACGTGAAACGTGAACATTAATGTATCTCTCTCTTTCTATCTCTCTCTCTTTCTCTCTCTCTCTCTCTATTATTTACAGATAATTATAATTCTCATTTTTCGATCTTCGATTTTTCCTCAGTCCCCGTACCCACCCTCTACGAATGATAAAATCATTTTTTTGTTCGCGATATTAATCGAATTTTATTGAATAGATCCTTCAAAAAAAAAAAAAAAATGTACATAATAAAATTGAATTGATATCAATGAAGAATTCGTTGATCGTTGTTAAGAGAGAAATAATGTAAAAAAAAAGAACATTTACATTGTAAAACATTTACGAGATCTGACATGTATATATTATATATATA
>NW_014569699.1:165328-173175 GCF_001313835.1 Polistes canadensis | reverse complement strand
AATTTTGTTTCTCTCTTTATTTTTTTTTTTTTTTTTTTTTTTTTTTTTTTTTTGCAATTAAAAGAATAAGAAAAAGAAAACACGAGGTGATTAATCTATAATATGTGGGGATAGGTTGAAAAGGCGAAATCAAATTGTTTTTATCTTCCTCAATCGAACTTGATTTTATTTGTAGGAGGGGGGGGGAGGGTTTTTTGCCGAAGCTTAAAACTACTATTCAATCCACACCCCCCCATGTCGTCGTATAACACGAATCTGGTTTCAATATTTGATCATATTTCGTTCGCAAAAAAAAAAGAAATATATATTTATATGTGTGTATAGGAAAAAAAAAACTAGCAATCGATCAGAAAAATCTATTATTATTAGGAATAATCGTAAGGTTTATTTTCAGATGAAAGAAGAAGAAGATTGTACGTCGATTTGGGATTGCCGAACAAAATGTTGCTGAACGAGTTCGTCTGTCCTAAATGCAACGCAGGATATCGACGTCCTGGTGATTTAACTAGACACAAATGTATACAATTGCAAAGATACGCTTGTCCTTATTGTAACAAAAAAGATAATTCTACGTCGAATTTGTACAAGCATATAAAAAAATGGCATCCTCATGATCAACCATGTTTGAGAAAATTCTTTTGAATATAATTTAAACACTACTAACCAATTTACAAACTATCGAACAAACGAACGAACGAACGAACGAACAACAAACGAACAAACAAATGAAAATAAAGATCATTGAAATGGTATTACTTACGGTGAAACCTCCCCCCCCCACCGCCAAACCAACCCCATTTCTAATCCCACTACCCCTTTATCATGCACGCATCTAAAAATTGATTCGACGTGATTTTCTTTAAGAATAGATAAACGACAAAATTTGTATTAACATTTTCACGAGGGTGTTGAAAAAAGTTTCGAGCCCGAAACACGAGGAAACCACATTTGAGTTTAATTTTATTAAAAAGAAAAAAAAAAAATAATAATAAAGAAATCAAAAGTTTCTCGTTATGCGGGTTTCCTTTTGAAGGTTCAAACTTTTTCAAAATCCCTAGTAAGAATAAAGAAGATTCTTTTGATCTGTCGTTATTTTTTTTTTTTTTATTCATTCTATCGGTTTGATATTTTTGTTCTTTTTGTTTACTTTGTTTCTTCCTTTGTTTCTTCCTTTGTTTCTTCCTTTGTTTCTTCCTATTTAGATGGAACGTCGAATTAAAATACAAAAAAAAGAAAAAGAAATAGAAATAATTTTCACAGGATGTATATATATGTAATATTTATTGACACACACAAAAAGGATAGAAATCGTAATGATCGTTCCATCCGTTTTCAAAAATGAATTACGTTTTGAAAATCTATTATAATTAATCCAAGTTCCAATATGACGAAATAACGTTGATAAAAATTAGAATTTTTGAGAAAAATCAATTGAAATAATATGAAAAAAAGAAAAGAAAAGAAAATTTATCCTTACAAATGTTTTATTTTTTCCAGATGACCGAGATAATCTGAAGTGGGAGACGTCGTCGTTTTACGGGCGAAATGTGTCATACGAAACTACGTTACAATTAGGATACAAGTTTCATTGCGATCAAAGGAAAAGTTTCGAGTGTTTGAAATGCGGTACATTTTTTACCCAAAAGACTACGATCACTCGACACGTAAGATACTTCTGCGGACGTGGATATCGTTATCAGTGTCCATATTGCGATACCAAAGCATCATGTTCGTCAAACATCTATAGACACGTTAGATCACGTCACAAGGGTTTAAAGGCACATGCCATTAAATTGTTTACATCATTCGAATCCCAAAAAATAATGTAAGATAAAAATCCTTTGTTGTATAAATAATGGTGCAACCCCCCTTTTCGGTACAACATCCACCACGACGAAATAAAGTCAAATAAAATATTATAATACTCAAACGATTTGCCATAATAATTCAATGGTTCCCAAAAGTTTTCCTATAATTCAATTTAAAATCTAACAAAAATGTTTCTTTCGTTGATTTTATTTACGAACTCGTCGTCGATTCGTTTGTTTAAATAAAATACATTATTGATTGCCGCCCCGTCACCCACCCCTCTCTCCATCGAAAAAATAAGAAAATAAGTATTATCAAAACGAACGCGAATTACTTTATCGGTTATTGCGTGAAATTAAATGGAAACGTTGTTGTTGTTGTACACGTTTTTCATTATTTCATATTATAGCAATTGCCGATAATATCTAAACTTCGTGAGAAAATCATTCTAATTAGCGTTAATTATTTTTCATTCTCATTTTTTTTTCCTTTCTCTCGTGAAAAATTCGCGAGTTTTTTTTAGGTATCTCAGAAGGAGGAGGGGGGTGGGCGGATGCAGATGTGTGCGCAAACTTTGGGAACCATTGCCATAATCTGTGTGGATACGTATTTAAATATAGATAAATATTTCATTTAATTTAATAATTGTAAGAAATTCACACGTGTATTACTTACATAATAAGTCTGTCTCTCTATATTTAATATCCAATAACTTCCAAATCTCTGAATATAATATGAATTATATTCCTTGAATTTAGAAAATCTTTGAAAAAAAAACAAAAAAAAAACGTTCCCATGTTTTATATCTTTTTTTTTTCTCTTCACATTTTCTTTTCTCTCTCTCTCTCTCTCTCCCTCCCTCCCTCTCTCTCTTTTTTTATTTTTTTCTACATTTTTTTTTTTTACATAATCCAACCACTGCAACGCAAACACTTTTATGCGGCGAGAATTCTTTTCTGTAAGTACCTCGAAAAAAAAAAAGGAAAAAAAAAGAAGGAAGGAGGGGGGGAGGTGCCAAGACGAGGAGGTTTTTTTCTTTTTTTTTTTCTTTCGTTTCCTCTTCGTTTATTTCGTTGAAATTCGATTCATAAAAATAATAAGAGAAAAAAAGAAAAAAGAATAAAAAGAAACGAAAAATTCGCACATTTAATTTACTAATAAATACGAATGAAATTTTCAGATATTCGGATGAGGAAAGGAAAGAAACCGAGGCATCGACTTCAAAAAAGTCACTATTGTCCAAGATGTGATCGGGGATTCACCCAGAAGAGGAACATGAGACGTCATTTGGTTCACGAATGTGGCATGGCGCCGAAATATCAATGCCCGTATTGCGACAAATTGTCGAAATTTACGCAAAATATTTATGCACACATAAGAAAATATCATCCCGGTCAAATGTTGTATTTTAAAAAACTTTATTAATAATGTAGAAGAAAAAATAAACAAGACGAAGACGTAGACGTAGACGAAGAAAAAGAAGAAGAAGAAGAAGAAGAAGAAGAAGAGGAGGAAGAAGAATAGGAAGAAAAAGAAGAAAAAGAAGAAAAAGAAGAGGAGCTGAAAGGAAACATGATGCATATACGACATATTTGTATCACGAATTATTCCAACTATCGATAATGATTTTTAATAACGCTTATTATTTTCCACATTAATTGTTGCTTTTATTTCTACAAGAAATTTGGGGGGGGGGGAAAAAGGAAACTTTCTCGCCGAATAATTATACCCAAAGAATAAAGACAAAAATTGTTTTATCTTTTTTTCTTTCTTCGTTGTCGATCATAGCAATGATGATTAATCGTTTAAACGTCTCGACGATTCGTATTACCACGTTTGTAATATCATTTTTGTATATAGAAAAGAAAAGAAAAAAACCGAAAAAAAAGAAAAGGCAAAAGCACGATTTTCGACATTTATTTCGGACGAAAAATGTATGTTTAAACAAACATTTTGAAAAAAGAAAAATTAAGTACACTTGTCCGAATAATAAAAAGAAAGATTAACCATAACAGAACATAATTAATACATATACATAACATAAACGTGTTGTTTAAAATATTAGTTGGACAAAAAAAAAAAGGTAAAGAAAAAAATAAAAAATGCATTTATTCGTACAATAACCTCTCATTATTTCGTCACAATCATTATCGTAATTCGTCATAAAGTTGGGAAGTCAGATTTTGATCATTAATCATCAATCTCGTCATTACGTTTGTTGGTGTCGATAAAGAGAAACAAACAAAACTAAAAAACAAAAATCATAAAACAAAAACCAAAAAAAAAAACCAAAAAAAAAGATACATCGTCTAGGATATTTTAACAATGATCAACCCTTAAATTACCTAATTCCTCTCACGTGTAAACCGTTACTTTTCAGCATTATTTCAAGCGTCATCATTGTCAGCATATTGGGGAGTACCACTTGTACCTGGGAGAAGGGTCAGAAGATGCCTAATTCCAAACACCACGATGAGAGGGACCTACGAATGTCCGAATTGTCGAAAAATCTACAAATGGTATCGTGGTCTTCATAGGCATTTGACTTACGAATGCGGCAAGGCACCACGTTTCAAGTGTCCACATTGCGTCTACACTGGGAAACATAGGTCACACGTTTATTCTCACATCAAGAGCAATCATTATAATTGTCCTGTCTACGCGGTCGACACGCAGGAAGATTAAAAAGAACAACAACAAAAATATATATATATATGTATATATAATGTCACAAATTTAAAAAAAAGAAAAAAAACAATTTATCCCGATTATTCGTAATGAAATACGCGATCAAAGGTTTTTATATTTAACAACGAGATACAAATTGTTACAAATTTTGATTCGAATTATTTGTTTTTTTTGTTTTGTTTTTCGGGGGGTAGCCCGGTCGGACTGAGTAAAGGGTTGAGTTGATTAAATTCTGATCGTTTAAAAAGGAATTTGATCACAACGTGGTTTTATCGTGTTTTTGTTAATTATTATATAGATGGTATAAGTTTTTAACTTTATTATATCATTTTTTTCTATTTCTACTCGGTTAAACTAACTCTCTTGGTTGTTTAATTCTCTGACGAATCTTGATTAATATTTAACAATATATTTTATAAATGATCCACAGACAAATATTCTTCCGTGATTCTTCCCTATATCGAAGATTTTATTATGTATATATATATATATGTAATATATATTCCATTTTTTGTTTGTTTTTTTTTTCTTTATTTTATTCCAATTGTGTATAAATTAAAATGTAAGAAATATTGAATTGAATTAGCAAAACAAAAAAAAAACACTTTCGAACAATTTTTCTTACGATTACAATTTAAATTATTATCGTCGTTAATGATCGATTTGTTAAAAGAAAAATTGTACAATTGTTATTAGAATTGTAATAAGAAAAGAGACGAATGTGCGTATAGTTGTAAAATAGCGTAACACTTTGATTTGTTAAATAGGATAGTATGATGGAAAGAGAGAGTGAGAGAGAGAGAGAGAGAGAGAAAGAGAGTGAGTGAGATATATTTGTTTCTATTTTTAATTTTTATTTCCTGTTTATTGACGATCCTAGACCTAATTATTCGTTAAAACAAAAAAAGAGGAAAAAGTATCAAGAAAATTCGAAAAAAATAAAAAAGAAACGAAGAGAACAATTCCAGTGATACTTTTTTGTTGTTGTTGAAATATATCCAATCAAAATGGAGTATATTAATAAAGTCAAATTAAAGTAATATCTAGTTCTACCCCCACCCACCTCTCAATAATCTTAATCCTTACCATCGAAACCCTAATTATCTAATATATTTCGAAGAGATTATGCGAATTATCATTGGTAATATTAGGAATATGTAAAAGAAGATATACGCTTTTGTGAAAATTCGTCGAATTGAAATTTTTATACGAGTTCCGCAACCGGTCTAGGATTTTTTATAAAAAAAAATTTGTATAAAAAGATGAGAGAGAGAGAGAGAGAGAGAGAGAGAGGAAAGAAAAAAGAAAAAAGAAAAAAGAAAAAAGAAATAAAAACCAAAGAAAGAAAACGCATCAGTTATGGTTGTTAAAATGGTTGTCGTTAATTAAATTAAAAAAAAAAAAAAACTAATTCTATGATAATTCGATTTTTTTCAGATTACACGTGGAAACAATGGAGCGGAACAACGGTAACAACAACGTTAACAACAACATTAACAACAACATTAACAACAGCATTAACTGCAACAACAACAGCAGCAACAACAGCAACAACAACAAGTTCAACATCGTTGGATATCGGTTCGTCGATTGTTAATATTAACCAGAACAATATCGGGAATCGTCATCCTTGTCCAAAATGTTACAGAAGTTACAAACACCGTAGTCACATGATGCGACACCTTAGATACGAGTGTGGAATACCACAAAGACTTAAATGTCCCTATTGCAAACAACATTTACGACAAAGGACGCACGTTTGGACCCATATACGTACATTACACCCTAATCAAGAACTTTATTGCATTGATATTGGTACCAATGCAAGATTAATCAAACAAGAACGTAGGAACGAATAAAATGACCTTCTATTTTTTTCTATTTTATTTTGTTTTGTTTTGTTTCGGTGTTTTATGGTTTTTTTTTTCTTTTTTTTTTCAAATGATACAATCAAATTGAACGATTACAAAATGAAAGGTGATCTTATTAATATTAATTTGTTTTGTTTTGTTTATTTTGTTTAAAATCTCTAATCTACAGATGATTGACATCGAAGACAAATGTATTATTATTATTATTATTATTATTATTATTATTCGAAACTTGACTAACGACTATATAAAAATATTGAAAAGAAAAAAGAAAGATATGCAATAAAATTGGATGAAACATTTGGGTGGTCAAAATGTGTTCTCCAAATAAAATGAATATATTCTTCGATAACTTATGCAAGTCAGAAATTAAAATGTAATTAGGATATATTATATATCATGGTTGATGGTTACGAGGGGAGGATTATGATTAATAGTGTTCAAAGAATTAGATTGTTCTTCTTTCCTCAAATTTTCAGAGTTGGATATTGTCGATTAAAAATAATTTAACTTTTTCTTTTTCTTTATTTTAACGTAAAGAAAAAAAGATATTTATAGAGTAGAGGGGAATGATAATAAATTTACTGTTTGATATTATAATTAAATAAACGATATCGAAATGTCCAAATCTGAGAATCGTGTTAAATTTGTAATCATTGCAATGAAATAAATACGATTCGTTGAAAAAAAAAAATTAAAAAAAATAAAAAAAAAAAAAAAATAAAGAGAGAAACAAAATTGAAAATGTTATTTGAATAATATTAATATTGTTGACATTGTAAAATAAAGATGAATTATTGTTGGATTACGTTGAGAGAAAATACTTTTGATCAATTATTTTTTATAATATACCAAACGTAAAAAAAAGAAAAGACATAGTTACATTTGGTGACCGTGTGTATGCGTGTGTACGCGTGTGTGTGTGTATATATATAAATTAAAACCAAATAATCCCAGGTACGAATTCTGGAACATCCTTAGAAATAATATAATATATCAAACATTTTTTGTTCAAGATGTCTTCTAGATTCGTAAGGATAGAAAACAAATACGAGATTAACAAAGTAACTCTAAAGAAAATTTTCTTTTGATTTCAGGTTAATCCAATCCCGGAGGAAAAAGTGAAGAAAAAATTTGGAAGAAATATTATTTCTCATTCGTTTAATGAATATATTTTTAATTTTTGCATCATTTCAGACGATTCAATTGGTATTAAATCGCGATATTTCTTACACGTGAATTTGAATTGAAAAAAAAAAAAAAAACAAAAAAAGATATAACATATTTAGAACGAATTAAAGAAAATACGATTCGATCGATGAATGAGCAAAAAGAAAAAAAAAAGATATTATTTATATCGAACATTATTATTATTATACATCATCCTTTAAAAATAAATTATTTTCCTTAACACGAAGAAAGAAGCTCTGGGGACAGAAAGTTAAAATTAATATAAATAAAAAAAAAAGAAAAAATATA
>NW_014569699.1:161219-163816 GCF_001313835.1 Polistes canadensis | reverse complement strand
ATATATATATATATATACATATATTTCTCTGTTTGTGGCCTTAATTTTCTTTCTATTCATTTTAGATTTCCCCAATGAAAATACAAAACAAATTTTGTTTTTTTTTCCCGTTCATCTTTCGAAGATGATAAATACGTAAAATCCCTAACGCAAAACACTTCGTTTGGAAGATTCCTCACAATTCACGTAAAGGTATATTAATCTTATGTTAATTATTATAATTAACATATAATTATTATATATATATATATTTTTTTTTTTTTTGAAGCGATTATCTACGGCATGAAGCCCCCCCCCCAAACAACAAAATTCAATCGACTGGAGTGTGCAATTAGACCTGATGAGAGAAAAAACAAGTTATATTTTTTTTTTACGTCGTTCTTTTTATCTATTTTTTTTTTATTTATTTATTTGATTGTTTTCTCTCAATTGGAAATTCATGCAACTTTCCCTTTTCCTATTTGCAATGATCCAACTAAAAAACAAATCGATCGTTTGACTGATCGTGAGACAACCCCCTCCTCTCCCCCGCTCCGCCCCCTAAAGTAAAAAAGAACTAACTCAATTCCCGTAAATTCAGAAATAATTAAAAAAAAAAAAAATAAATAAATAAATAGAATAAAACTTTTGGCTATCTAATTGGTGATTACCCTCGAAAGTTTCAGGTTTCTATGCAACCCCACAGCTCGACTTAAACTTCGTCTTGCAAACGTGCAAAACGTTCAATTCAGAGAGCGGCGGCAGTAATGGTGGTGGTGGTGGTGGTGATGTTGGTGGTGTTGGTGTTGGTGGTGGTGTTGTTGACGATGATGGTGATGGTAATGTTGGTAGAAATAGAAGAGTAGGAGGGGGTGGTGAAGAAAGAGAAAGGGTAGAGGAGGGTGCTGGTGAAGGAAATAGCAACAACAGTAACCACAGTAACCAAAACAACAACAACAGCAACAGCAATAGTAATAGCAGCAGTAGCAGAAGCAACAGGGAACAACAACAACAACAACAACAACAACCAAGACATCATCAGCATGATCAAAGTAATCTAACGACAACCCCACCAAGATCCTACACCAATTATTATCCCGAAAGTGGAATTAGGAGCAACAGTTATATGAAGAGAGGTGACGATAACAGCTACACCCCTAATTATTTCAAGAAACCTTTCGGTTGTCCCAAGTGCGGGAGGTGTTTCACCGTAAAGGGTAATATGACAAGACATTTGAAATACGAATGCGGCCAGGCACCACGTTTCCAGTGTCCCTATTGTGAATTTCGTAGCAAACAAACGTCTAACGTGAAGTCCCACATCAGGACAAAGCACCCCGATAAAAGAGCATACGTATTGGATTTACAATACGAGAACTGAGATCTAATTAACGAATAAGATTATTCCATTTTAACGGGAGATGTTTTAAACGAGATTTGTTGTTTGTTGTTGTCTTCTTTTTTTTTTTTCTCTTCTTCTTCTTCTTTTTTTCTTCAGAAATACGAAGCAAAAGAAAAAAAGATATATCGAATGAAAAAATTAAAATCGTACACGTGTGTTCACGGGGTCGCGTTCGCCGATTATCCGTCCATCACGGGGATTCGCGAATTTATGTGTGCTTTATGATGTTTCTGTTTGTCTATATCTCTATGTTCGAATCTACAAATGAAAATTTAAACTTAACGATATCATCGTATGTATTTATATATATATTATATTATACAAATATTTGTCTCGGGATCTAATTCAGGTTCGTTGCGTTTTCATATAACTTATATTTCAATTATTTTTCTTTGCGCGGGAGTTGGGGGGAGGGAGGGCGTGGTGGTTTTTAATAAAATGATATAATATCACTGTAACTTTTACTATTAACTGTAAAAATAATTCATTTGTGTTAATAATCGAGAACACGTATGCTTACGTTAGATGACATTTTTAGTATGTATTGAACAATTATCAAATATGATATTTGATTTTCTTTTTTTCTTTTTCTCACTCTCTCATTCTTTCTCACTCTTTCTCTCTATTTCTCTTTCTCTGTCTCGGTTATTTTTTTTTTTTTTTTAAAGCCGTATAAAAAATCAAGAAGACGAGGATAATAATGAAACGAAATGTTATTGGCCAATTAAACAAACGAAATTCATTCCGATTATATGAGATTCCTTCTATCTCTTTCGTATATTTAAATATATTAATCGTATAAAATTATATTTAATTATTTTTAACAAAGTCGTGTATCTTTTTTAATCGTAATTGTTATCATTGTTGTTGTTGTTGTTGTTGTTGTTAACTTTATAAATTTCTTCTGTTTTTTGTTTTTTTTTCTCTTTTTTCTTTTCATTCAAAGAGATTGACCGATGTCAATCCGACAATCGGCTAATGCGGGTATTTTAAAATAAAAGCTTTTAGCGTGCCTTCTCGTGCTAAATTATGAGAAAAAAATACAGGAATGTTAGATGAGAATTAACCCTTTGATTACCGTGGGGACGCATACATGCGTTCAGCTAAAGTTTTCGATTGGTTTTTTTCTTTCTTTTTTTGTTATCCTCTTATTTGGAATACTATTTACAGTAAAAAAAAAAATAATAGGAAAAATTATTATAAATTAATAATATTA
>NW_014569699.1:159734-160919 GCF_001313835.1 Polistes canadensis | reverse complement strand
AAGAACACACACAGGTATAGAAAAAAAAAAAAAAAAAAAAATTAAAAAAAAAAAAAAAAAGAAAAAAAAAATATACACGAATGTTATTGGGAAAAATAAATATAAATATAAATATAAATATGTGAAATAAAATTAAATGTTAACGCATATATATATTTTCCAGATGCCTTGAAGAAGTAATTAATTTACTTCTCGTCTTCTCTCTCTCTCTCTCTCTCTCTCTCTCTCTCTCTCTCTCTCTCTCTCTCTTTCTCTCTTTCTTTCTTTGATTTTCTTTTCTATTTCTATGGCTATCTCTCTCATACGCTTTTTCTCTTTTTCTTTTCCATGCAGGATAATCGTCGATTAATTGCGAAATGAACGAACAAAACATCTGTGTATTGTTCTAGAACAAATGTTATTTCCTTTTTAGCAAACACTCGAATAATTTTCTTTTCTTTGCTGTGATATAATTATATTAAACGAAACAACAAAAAGAAAAAAAGGTAAAAAATAGAAAAAAAAAAACAATATAAAAACGAAATAAAAAAAAAAAAAAGAATTGAATGCAACATTGTAGAGAGAAACAACGAGGATTATAATTATAAATATAGTAAATTACGTATATACGTGTGTGTCTCGTTTAAGCGTCAGGTTATGTGTATATGCGTGCGTGCGTGCATGTATGTGTGAGATCGTTGCAAACAGAAAAGAAAAAAAAAAAGAAATATCCCCAAAATGAAAAAGATATTAACGACAAACAAATTGTAATTAATTTTGGACGATTTTTCGGCTGGTTTTTCCTTTACTGTGATACAAACAAAATTATATTAAATGAACCAAAAGAAAAAAAAGAAAAAAAATAGGCAGATTGTGCAAAGAGAACAATGAAGAAAAATTTAATTTCACGCGAATATGCGTGTGTCTGCGTTGGAGTTGCGTGTATGTAGATGCTCGATGTATGTTTGTATGTATGCGTATAAGTCGTTCTTCTTGCGTGTGTGTTGTGTGTGTTTACGTAATCGTGAATTCGTTGAAAAAAAAAAATAAATAAAAAAATTAAAATAAAATAAAACAAAATATCTCTCTCGTTTTAGGATTATAAAAAAAAAATAATAAAAATAAGAAAAAGATATGATTCCACGCACACATAAATGTGTTGTTTAAGCACTTTATGTGCGTGTGTGCGTGTTTGCATGAGTGAGT
>NW_014569699.1:140612-159079 GCF_001313835.1 Polistes canadensis | reverse complement strand
TTTATGTGCGTGTGTGCGTGTTTGCATGAGTGAGTGTGTGTGTCTATCTGTTTGTTATATATATATATATATATATATATATATATATATATATATATATCAAACAAAAATAGAACATAAAAAAAATGACCGATTATATATCTTCTTTTAGATTTACAATTAGATAGGCGACGAATTTGATGATGATTACGATGATTATGATAATCATAAGAGAACGATGATATATACACGTATATATATATCACACTTTCTTCCTTCGACATTCCACACACATACAAAAAAAAAAGAAAAAAAAAACAAAATCAGATTATTATTCGAAAGTAATTACCTTTTTTTTTTTTTTTAAGAATAACAAAATTAACGAAGGAAGTTAATTAAAAATTACGTTTTTCGGTGGATGATCAGTGACATATATTCGTCATTATGATGTTTAATGTTTTAGTTTTTAAAACAAAAAAAAAAGGAAATGATGGGGTAAAGAAGAAGAAAAAAAAAGAATATGAATAAAAAGAAAAATATTTTGTTCTAGTCACTGATCGTAGTATTCCCGAGTTAGGTATATTTTTCATGGGTAAATTTTTCCATAAACAAAACGTGATAATTATTATTCCACATATGGAAATATGTAAAATGAAAATAAATTGATGTTCAGATATCTTAAGACACGAGAGTCTATGTGTGTGTGCGCGTGTGTGTCCCTTTTTGAATACTTTCGTTTCTTTATTTTTCTTCTTTTCTTTTCTATTTTCTTTTTTTTTTCCTATTTAATTTATTCTTGTGTGTGACTAAAAAAAGTAATAATAATAATAAAAAAAAAAAAAGAATAAAACGCACACTCGACGCAATTCTTTTTCGTTTGACATGTGCTACTTATTGTTAGATAATAATATCAAAATAATTTTATATGTATAATTTTAATATGTGTTTCGCAAATTACTGACGCACCGATGATGTTGTATTTTAACATAATTTTTTTTTTTTTTTTATTTCTTTCTTTCTTTTCTCCTACACTAAGTTTATTATTACTTTTTTTTATTTTTTTTTTTTTATTATTTTTCTTCCGATTTAATTTCGTTTTAATTAACGATCGTAGTTATATTAACCGAAAGACGGACAGAACGATACTAGCGTGATTCAATTTTGTTTTTGATTAATTAATTTTCTTTCCAATTCGAATTTTATTACTAACATAATTATTATTATTTGCATCATTTGCTCTTCTTCCTGCTTTCCTTTTTTCTTTTTCAATGAAAAGGAAAATAAAAAAAGAAAGAAGAAGAAGAAGAAAGCAGCAAGTCAAGAACACGCTTGATGAACATGCTTTTTGTCGTTTTGTCGGCCTTTAAGTTATTAAAAAAATCTTCTTTTTCTCTCTCTCTCTCTCCCCCCCCCCACTCTTCTATCCATCTATTTATCCGATTATCTATTTATATCTTAAAGCACAAAATATAAATCTTATCTGCTAAAAATTTCGTTCTGCAAGAAACGTTTGCGAAAAGTTTTCCTCCACGATTCACGCACTTTCACACCTATTTTAATAATTAATATAATTAATTAACGGGATATATCTTTTGAGGATTAAGAATTAGAATTAGATTATATAATACTAATATAATTTTTTGTTCGTCGTGAATAGGTATATTGAGTTAGACAGTTTAATCCCGATCCAACCTTAAGAGAACCCTTGTTCCCAATCCTTTGGAAAAAAAAAGATAAAAAAAAAGAAAGGTATAAAAGAAGATAAAATAAATCAATAAAGAGAAGAAGAACACACACAGGTATAGAAAAAAAAAAAAAAARAAAAATTAAAAGAAAAAAAAAAGAAACCTAAGAAATGCAGTGTGCCATGTTGTGTGTGTCGATCTAAGAAAAAGAGAAAACAAAAATTTAGGGGTGAAGTATGAAGAAAAGAAAAGAAAAAAAAAAGAAAGAAAGAAAAAGAAAAAATCCCAATGATATATATCCTTAGTACTCATCGTCGAATAATTTGTATTATTTTTTTCAGATCTCCTCATGATGGATTCCTTCCTGAGCTTCGTAAGTCCGGCAAGTGGGGGTGGTGGAAGTGGTGGTGGTGGAGTTCCAACTTGTCAAGGTGGTCCAGGTGGTCCTCCAACGGGTGTTGTAGGTGGTGTTGGTTCAACTACAACCGGTTTGAGTTGTAACGATATGACAACTGTAACAACAACGACGATAATTACAGAACAACAGCAACAACAACAGCAACAGCAGCAACAGCAACAACAACAGCAACAACAATTGCAACATTCACAATTACCCCCAAAACAACTTTACTATTGTCCTAAGTGCCTACATGGTTTTACATTGAAGAGCAATCGCAATCGGCACTTCAGGTACGAGTGTGGTCATGAGCCAAGGTTCAAGTGTCCTTACTGCGAATTACGAAGCAAACAAACTTCACAAATTTATTGTCACATTAGAAAGAAACATCCTATGGAAAGGGTATACGTAATTGATCTGAAGTCTTAACAGTTATCATCTACGTGGGAGTTTTAAAGAAGATGAAGATGAAGATGAGGATGAAGATGATGATGATGATGAAGAAAAAGAAGAAGAAAAAGAAGAAGAAAAAGAAGAACAAGAGAACAGAGCACAATATTGCAATGATGAAGAAGGAATAGAAGAAGAAGAGTTGACCTTTTTTTCTTTGTTTTTTTTTATCGTTCGTTATTTTTGTTGTTTTTTTCTTTTCAATGAATTATATATATATACACAAATTGTTTATGTAAATAGTAGGATGCATCCTCTTTCTCGTTCACATGTTGGCTAATTATAGCAATAAACGTTTTTTCTCTCCTTCTTCGCACACTTAAAAAAAAAAATTTTTCTCTCTCTCTCTCTCTCTCTCTCTCTCTCTCTCTATCTTTCGTTTTTAATCTCATTCATAATCTTTTTCATGACATTTTCAAATAATTATTTTCTTCCTAATTTTAATATATACATCCATCAAAAAAAATATCTTTCATTCTACTACTACTATTACTAAAACACTTTGTCATTCGATTAGATTTAAAAATTCGTCGATGAATTTTGTCTACGTTTATAAATAATTTAAAGGGTCGGAACTATTTAACAATTGGTGATATCCTCCTCATTCAACGTCGAAGTTTCGACCAATGCAATGAAGCATTCAAGATCAAGGTAATCCAAATTATTATTGTTTTTTGTTTTTATTTATTATGTTTACATATTCACACTCACGTGCATACATATATACATATATACATATATATATATATATATATATATATACACAAAATTTTATCCAAAAATGTTTCGTTATTGTTGAATACACTCGCAATACACTGGTGAACTTCAAACGCATACACACAAGCACACATATATACACGTTATTTAAATATTTGATCGATGTGTCATGATCGTTTTTCGATTTTTTGTTCTCAATATATATATAAATATATATTCACATGTGCACGTAATTATCTTCCTCGTTTTCTAGCAGAAATGAATTATTTCTTGTAAAAAGCCTTATTTTCGATCCTTTTTCTCTCATAAACAAATTGTGTGTCCAGCTTCGAAAGGCTTAGCACGATAAACGTTAATGTTTCTTTTATTTTTATTATATTATAATACTTATATATATATATATTATATATATATTCTTCTTTTTTGTACAAGGTGTCCTGTTTGACAAATTGTCAAATATATATTTTTCCAAAAAAAAAAAAAGAAAAGGAAACCGAACCTCGTAGAAATAAATTTGATTCTTACGTAATCAAAAGACCCTAACGTTACAAGACACCCTGTATACGATTCGAAACGTAATCCTGCATTATATATTAAATATCAACAATTATTATTGAAAGCCTTCGAGGATGTACTCACGAATTAAAAAAAAAAAAGAAAAAAAGAAACTAAATATATACGAATAATAATAATAATAATAATAATAATAATAATTAAATAATAAAATATAGATAATTAATAATACGATTAATAATCTAACTAATCGTTCTTCCTTCGTTATTTTTTCATTTTTCAGAAGACCGTTCGTTGCGTCTGATTTATGGAACTTACGGATTGACCAATTTACAACAACAACAACAACAGCAACAACAACAAGTATATAACAATAGAAAAATCGATACCAATCTACAAAATCCCGTACGAGTGTCTACGAGGTATTGTCGGGAAAACAAGAGGAACAATCACGTTTGTCCTAAATGCGGCAACGGTTATACCGTTTTCAAAAGTTTGAAACGTCATCTCCGTTACGAATGCGGATTAGCACCAAGATTCAAATGCCCTTATTGCGGTAGACGCAGCAAACAAAGGGCACACGTTACCGAACACATACGTAGGAAACATAAAGGCCAACGTATATACATCATTGAATTACCGTGATCATCGGATGATCAACGATAATTAACCAATAACAATTTACGATTAATTAAAATTATCGGCTATTCAATTTTTTTCCTATCTCTCTCTTACACGTACACATACACACACACACACACACTTTCTCATTCTCTCTCTCTCTCGCTCTGATGTAGATTCGTTCCAATAAAGTGATTAATAAATTTTCTTCCCCCGATCACAATCATCAATCCCCATCACACTCTCTTCTTTTTAAAAAAAAACCCCACCATATACACCACCTCCCACCCCCATCTCCGCCTCTACATCTTCTTCAAATTCTCTCTGAAAATTATTGTTGCTCTGTTTTTTCTTGTTGTTGTATGCAGAGGAGAGGAGGTTTTATTTTTGCAAATTACAATAATAAGTGTGTGTTCCTTCCTTCACTTGATCATGAATATTTTCTTTTCCGTTTCTCTCTTTTTTCCTTTTTTTTTCTCTCTCTCTCTCTCTCTCTCTCTCTTTCTTTTTTCAATTTTGAAATTATTCGAGTAAATGAAATTTTTTACGATTAAGAAAGAAATATTTACACGAAACAAACACAACCAACAACAACAACAACAACAACCTCTGTGCTCAATTTATATTCTCGTTCTGTCTCTATTTTATCTATATAATCTAATCTAATCTATCCGATTAAAAATATTAATTGTCAATCTCACATTTTCGATTGTACGTTTCGATCGAATAAAATCGTTCTAAATCGTACCATCTATTATTATATAGAAAATATTAGATAAATATTGTACAACTGTATTTTTCTATCTCGTCCTTTGTTTTTTTTTGTGTTTTTTTTTTTTTTAAATAATTAATCCCTTATTATAAACCCTTCCCTGGTTCTTTTTTTTTTTTTTTTTTTTTTAATATTTATCGTTTCTTTTCTTTTTTTTTTTTCTTCATCAATCATCCCAAAATTTAGATCCGATCGTCTAATTTTTCCGTGACTATTGTCTTTAAACGTTGTGCGTAGAAAAATAAAAAAAAAACAAGAAGAAGGAGAAGAAGAAGACAATAAAAAAACTCGATCGTTGAAAAAAAGAAAAAAAAAAGAAAAAAAACAACAACCCCCCCCTCTCTCATTATTATTTTCTCGCACATTTTTTGCCAAATGGGTTGGTTACGTTTTTTTGTTCCTTTTTTAATTATAATTTTCAATACCACCCCACCACCACCACCATCACCACCACCGTTTATAATTACGAAAGTAGCAAACCGACGACAAGAAAAAAAGAAATAAATAAAGAAAATAAATGTAAAAGTAATAGAACAATCGTTTTTAAAAAAGGGGTTTAATAAGAAAATAGAAAAGAGAAAAGAAAAAAAGAAAAGAAAAGAAAAGAAAAGAAAAAAAAACGTTACGAATTTATACGTTTATTAATTATGCTCAAATAATTGGTATTTCGGAAAGAAATGTGAATTTTGAACTAACCGTCGGTCCTTTTGTTTGATTGTTTTTTTTTAGATACGAAAAGGATGATCAAGATCGAGGAAGATTTCAATAACGTATGCGCGGTGGTCATGGAGGATTCCAAGGATTTCGATTGCGAGGAGGAAAAACCATTGGTAGCTAGGAGGAGAAGAAGTTCATCGTTGCGCGACATCAACAGACACACCTGTTCCAGGTGTTCGAAAAGCTACATACACGCGTGGCACCTTAAGAGACATACCAAATTTGAATGTGGGCAGGAACCGAAAATTCAGTGTCCTTATTGTGCTGCAAGGATGAAACAACGTGGACATGTTTATCGACATATTAGACAGTGTCATCGTGGACAAAACGTTTACGTTATCGATTTAAATTGATCTACTTGATTATTGATTAGGTTTTTTCTCTCTCTCTCTCTTTCTCTGGATTCAAAAGGAGAAGGAAGAGGAGGGCAAACGGAAGTGAGAGTGATTACGAGAACTTCGGGGAAGGAGGGACGAATGAGGGTGTCAGGGGAAATCGCATAAGAATTTGTTAATTACTAATTCTATAATACTTTTTTTTTTCCCTACGCGTGCGTATTTTTTTTCTTTTTTTTTTAAATTAATTTCTTTTATTTTTAACAAAATTAGTTCGTTGCAATCGAATGATCTGAAGATTTATTTTCACTTTGTTTTTTCTTTTTTGATGGAATTTACTTTTTGATTATTCATTTACAATTTTGGTTTTTTTTTTATACGAATTCTTTGTTTTGCAATCTCTCATTATTAATTTTTTTTTTTTTAATTTTGTTATCTATTATTGTTATTGATATTGATTCGATTTGATTTGATTATTACAAATTGTGATCTCTCTAAATTTATACTCGCAACAAAAATATAACACGCGTGTGATTATTTACACAATATATATATATTTATATATATTTTATTTTATTTTATTTTATTTCATTGTGCAAATGAAATTTCCCCTACGATGACGACGACGTATTCTTCGTTGAACTCAACTCGTATCGCAAGTTGCAAAATAGAATTATTATTATTTATACTATTTCATGAACGAACGTTTTGCGTATGATGCGCGTGTGTGAGTGTTTGTTGTGCGTTATGATTTGAGTTCAGATAAATCTGTGTAACCATCTCTCCAATTCTGGTTTTTTTATTTTTTTTTTTTTTATAATCGTTTTATTTTTTTTTGTTTTTTATTTTTTCTTTCTACACAAATTTATATCATATTACACATGTAAACCATTCTAATTAGAAGATAAAGGGACCTGAATCACGTATAATATTTTTATGAAAGAAATAAATATGATAAGGAAGTAAAAAGAAAAAAGGAAAAAAAACGAAACGAACAAAAAAAAAATGGAAAAACAAACGTATAAAAGTGAATAAAAAAAAAAAATATAAATCTAATATACCCTAATTACACGTAACAAAATAATACGAGTAATAGTTAATGATAAATATTAACGAACAATTATTAATAAAAAAAACAAACAAACGATTAAACAAAAAAACACTAAATAATATTAATAATAATAATAATAATAAAAAGAAGAAGAAAAGAAGAAGAAGAAGAACAAATATAAAATCGTTTGAAAGAAGAGAAAAACGAAGAATTTTAATTTTCTCTCTCTCTCTCTCTCTCTCTCTCTCTCTTTTTCTTTTTTTCTGTCTCTCTCTTCCTTTCTCTTTCTCTTTCTCTCTCATTCTCTCCTTTTTCTTATCACGAGAATTATTATAATAATTATCTATATTTCGATTATTTTTTCTTTTTTTTTTTTTTAAATAAATTATTAACTCATTATCATCAGTACCATTATCATTATCATTCTCATCTTTCTCATTGAATCATAAAAATCAATTTAATCGTTTAGATTGAAACGTTAATTATAAATAAAATAATTATCGAGATTCTGATAGTATTCGTTTGCTTTTTTTAGGTCAGCAGGTGATCGATCATCTTCTACAACGAGATGACGAGAATGAAGATAATAATCAAGGACGAGGATGCTCGATGCTAGAATTAATCAAAATATCTAAATCACATATATATTGTCCGAAATTTAAACGTATCTAAATTCAGATTTATTTACTATATTATTATTATTATTATTATAGAAGGAGGGAGGGTATTTCTTGATTTTGTATAATCAATTAGCAACAACGTCATATTTATATATATAGGATATATTCTATACAATATACAAATATATGAGATAAGCGAATATTTTTCATTGCTGTGTGTTACTATAAAAAGAAAAAGAACAAAAATCCAACGACTTCGATGTAATTTATGTGTAAAAAAAAAAAAAACAACAACCAATCAACATAATCGCATTTGTTTCGTTGCTTTAAAAATAAAAAAGAAATAAAGGATAAAAAAAACCATAAATAATTGGTAATCATCATCACCATCATCATCACACATCATCATCATTATGATAATGTAAAAAAAAAATCCTAATTAAATATCAAATGACGACTAACCGTGATTCGTATTTTGTTTTGCTTATCTCTTCCAGATGAACAACCACTAATTAGGAGACGACGACGACGTCAACAACAATTGTATCAACAACAGCTACAACAACAACAACAACAACAAGAGAATCAGCTTCAGCAACAACAACAACTGCAATATGAATTGGAACAACTACAAAACCACCGTGCTACAATGCAGAAAAATATTTTGCCGAGAAGTCGAACTAGTTATCCTATGATACCGTTGATCAAAGATCTTGCAGCTTATTGGATGGCCAAAAATAAGAACGATTATCCTTATCGTTGTGAAAAATGTGGAAAGGGTTATCAACATCGGGCAACATTATTGAGACACACGAGACACGAATGTGGCAAGGAACCAAAATTCAAGTGTCCTTATTGCGTTCATCGTACCAAACAACGTGGTAATCTTTATCAACACATTAGAACAAATCATCCGGGAAAAAATGTTTTTTCTAGTACCGCATAAATAATTCTTTTCCCTTCCCCCCCCCTCCCCACCCTCCTCGTTACATATATATTTATTTCAATTTATTTTCTTCGTTTACGAACCAATTAATGAAATGTACGAATACTCCACCCATTTCCAACTTCCCATCATCAACCCCCCCCCCTCAGGTGAAGAAGAAATAAAAAGATAAAAGAAAAATAATTCAAGTACCAATCGAAAATGCAATGTGGGTTTTAATAACGAAATAATTTTCTCACGAGACCAAATATATGCTTTTTTCCTATGATGATTTTTCTTCTTCTTCTTCTTATTCTTCTTTGATACTTGATTTTTGAAATACATTTATTATTATCAATGCATTTATGCATATATGCAATATATATATTTAGAAGATTGTATATCTGGTGATTATAGTCATCGGAAAATTGGGTACAATTATGATTGATCGAATATCGTAGAAAAAAAATAAAAAAATAAAACAAACAATGACCAAATACTTGCCACGAATATTTTTAATCGAATATTTGAATTGTTAAAATAACTATACTTATTTAAGGTTTGGTAATGCTTGCCGTTGTAGATTGCAATCAAACAAACCAATCAATCAATCAACCTTCCTTCCTCCCCCTTTCCATCAAAGAGAAAGTTATTATACGCTTTAATTATTAAGTATTATGTAAATAGATCTTTAAAATGATATTATTAATTATAATAATAATAATAATATAATAGTAATAATAATAATACTAATAATAATTGAAACAAGCGTAGGGTGGAATTGTTCGTAATTTAATTTGATTCGATGAATATACATTTTTTATTACATTTTTTATATCAAATTTACCATATTCAACATGACAGGGTAATCATTGTTCTTTAAAAACACACGATCAAAGATATTGTTTAACCAATTAACTGTAAGTTGGCAATTACAATTAATTGGTAAGCATGTTAACTTATTTATAATTCGCATTTAATTTTGTCGAAATCGTAACAAACAAATTTCGTGATTATTACGTTGGTATAATACAACAAAATTATCAGATGTTACAATAAGTGTGCAATGTTTTCTGATTGTGCAATCCTAAACGATTTAAATTTTTGGAGAAAAGTTTAATTAACCTACTCAATTCTACGAATTTTTCTAGAATACGAAATAATTGAAATAATTTTTAAAAATATTCGTTGATAATCAAAGCTCAAGTAAAAAATTGTCAAGGGGATTCGATCGTTTAAAAAGTTAAACTTGTTCGTGAATATTTTTAGGTATGAAAATTATCAACAGTTCATTATATTAATTTTCATTATTCGATATACAGCATAAACACTATGATACAGGAACAATAAATTTAATTATGTATTTTTTTGTTTTGTTTTAAGGCTAATTAATTCTTACAGGTTTTATATGTATGATTAAAAATGAATTAATTTTTATATTACAAATGCGCATACTCGTGCATGCAATCATTTGTTTTAAATGTGTAATAAAAAAAATTGAATTTTACTTTGTACTACATTAAAATGTCCCATATAAGCAATATATTTTTGTTTCTATTATTTTAATTTTTATTTCGTGTGTACACGCGAGAGAATTAAATAATATATATTTATTAACCGTTATGTATATTTATGTATATTGTGTGTTTATAACTGTTCGATATTCCGTCAAAATGAATATATAACAGGTATTAAATAAACAAAATCATAAAACATCAAAATGAAATGCGAGATAAATATTACGTATGTCATAGGACTTTGCGATTGCTAACTAATTGTTAATTTAAGAAAAAACAAAAAGAAGGAAAAAAAAAGAAGAAAAGAAAAAACGATAAAATAATTACGAGTTGTTATAAATCTTTTTCTTTTTTCTTTTTTTTTTACGTTAGGAACCGAACAAACAGGTACGTTTTTAAATAATTATCTTCAATCGTCATTCTCTTTTAATCCATTTACTAATTAATCAACAATTTTTATCATGGTGTTGGATGGGATTTTTTCTATTCAAGTTGGAAGAAATGAAAAAAAGAATTTAGTTATTCCATCCACATGGTAATAATACTTTTGCAAAGTAAAGAAAAGAAAAGAAAACCCATAGAAAACTACACACGTTGGAATGTTTGTTATACAAATTGTTAGCCCTCTGATCGTTTATTTTTGTATTTTGTTAGAGTTAGTATATATACACACACATACACACAAACACACATGTCCATACATACATACATACATACATAAATGCACCCCCCCCCCCACGTGTTCTTTTTACGAATATCAAACATATTATTGATCTAAGTTGTTTTTCTTTTTGTTTTATTTTTCAGTTTACACCTGGCAATACTATCAACCATATTATCAGGATAAAATGTTCGGATCTCATAAGATATCATACACGATGCTTTATCCAGCGATTAGGCCATCCCAAAGATTGAGTACCTGTCTTGATCGTAGACCTGGTTGCTACAAGTGTCCAACCTGTGGTAAAGCGTATCGTTGGCTGAGGAACATGAAGAATCATCTTAAAGTCGAATGTGGCAAGGATCCTCAAGAATGTTGTCCCTATTGTCCTCACAGAACCAAATACAAGAGCAGTCTTCAAAAACATATACAACGAATTCATATGTTTAATTGATTAAAAATGTTAATTATGTGCTTGCTCAATAACAATGAATTCATTATATTCGTAAATATGTTAGCGGTGGTTAACTTAATTCCCGTAATTCGGTATTATTAGAGTAATATGGGTAGGTGGAGACGGTTGATGGAGGAGAGTAATTGTTTTGTTAACAAATTTTTTCTTATCATTTTGATGTCATCGTGTGAAGTAACATGTGACAACACAAGTATTGTGTTTGATTATTTTGACGTTACAACAGGTTCAAGTAATTAATTTCAAATTAATGTACAAGAATTGTTAAATGAAATTTTTTCTTTTCAAGTTGAAAGAGTTTCAATTGTTGTAAAAAATTAATTGTTATAGTGCAGAAGGAAACAACGGGAATTAAGCTAATCATATTTTATTTAATACATACACGACCGGTCACAACGTAATTTAAATGAAAAATTTTCTATTTAATTTGTCTCGATTAAATATGAAAACAAAATAAATTGTCAATTATTTATATTTTGCTTCAACGAGTGAACAATTTTTTAAAGTTGCTTAAATTCAGTATTGTCTTACATATTATTCGATATATTAATCAACAATTATTGCGATTTTAATTATAAACGATAATATTGAAAATACGCTTATCAATGAACATATTATAATTTGTTGTTGATTGTTATAAATCATTATAACCGGTTAAGTGTATGCGTGTAAATATATATATTTTTGTTCTTTTCCGTTATTGTTGAAAATTGTTCAAACTATTATCCTTAAGACGATATATTTAGAAATATGTGCGTTATTAGAATTTATTCAATGCAATTACTTTTTTTTTTTTCTTTCTTCCTATTCATTAGATAATAAATTCCAATAATTAATTCTAACGTAAAATAAAAAAGATTATCGAATGATTTATTAAAAAAAAAAAAAAAAAAAAAAAAAGAAATTTATTATTGCGTGTTATACTGCGTGTTTCGACATTATAACTTGTAATTTGTTTGTAAATTATATTCTATCAAATAGATATTACTTTTTTTTTTTTTTTCCATTGATTAAACAAAAATTTGCCGAATTAAATGAAATTGGTCTGCTGTAAATTTTTCCTACGTATTAAATACAAATCTCATGTGTATATATATATTTATTTAAATAATAATATTTTTCCACTGACAAGTTTTTTTTTATTTTTCAGGTATCAAGAATTTTCCATATCTGTCAATGACATCGCGGAATCATCGTCTATCATTGGAAGATGAATTTACGTAAGCATCATCGAGAATCATTTATGGATAACCAGCAATGTGTGATTGTTCAACTTGTGGACTTCGACAAACGTTTTGCATAATAAATAATAATAATAAATGCCAATTACACAGACCATTAACACGAGAATAAATAAAACACTATTGTTGTTAACGATTAATCACTACTTTTTTTTTGTTCCCATTTTTTTTTTCTCTTTTATATATCTACAACGTGTGACAAAAATTAACGTTCGTCAAAAATAACCTGGCTAAGTAAATATTATCCCCCCCTCTCTCCCATTTAGTTAACAAAAAAAAACTATATATTATTTTTTAGCATTAGCTATTAAATCAATGTCATATGAAAGTGCATTTAAATATAAAACAAAACAAAAAAAAGCCAATTAGTTTATGATATTAAAATATATAAGTAATAAGGATCAATTATTATATTTAATGAACAATAAAAAGATTGCGAATTAATCGATTAAATGTGAATTAATACGAATAATCGTTATCGTGATTATTGTGCTTTTTATTACAGGGGTTTTTTCATAAAAAAAAAAGAAAAGAAAGAAAAAGAAAAAAAGGGTGTTCCATTTGATTGAAAAGTTTCTTTTTTTTGTTCTTGTTTTCTTTTTTTTTTCAGATACGAAGGATATCAACGTCACTGCTAATGTGTTGAACGATTAAAAAGATATATATATATATATAGTACATGTATTATACTGATGTAAAACCGTAAGTATCCATAATGCACGATATAGAAACGCACGCGTGTCAGTGTAATTGTTGAAGGGTTGCTCCCTTGAAGGACTCGGAGCAAGAAAAAAGCATGAACGATGTGTCTGATGTAGAAAAATCATATCTAATGCGTTATATATACTCGTATGTATTATGATAATATTAATAATAATAATAATAATAATGTTAATAATAATGATGATAATATAATAATAGTAATAATAATAATAATAATAATAATAATAATAATATTTATACATTATTGTATTAGCTTGTACGAAAAGTTCATAACGATTTGTTGATATTTTTTAATAAATTCAACAGTTTTTTTTTTTATCTAAATTGTTAAAAAAAAAAACAACTTTCCTGGCAATTATATTTGGTCACTGGAAAACTTTTGAACGAGTTAGAGAAAAATTTTAAAGCAAAAAAAAAAAGAAAAAAGAAATAATATTCGTCGTTATGAACTTTCCAAGCAACTCGATGATATTATTATTATTATTATTATTATTACTATTATATTATGTATAATATATATTATATATTTTAATATATAATATATATAAAAATCGTTCTATTCTTTTCTATCGAAGCACCAAAGTGTTATTTTCTTACCCTAATAAAAGAAATAAAAAAACGATTGTAAGCCGAAAGGAAAGAAAAAAATAAATAAAAAATAAAATATTCTGTTGCGAGGCATGCGTTTCGTTGCTACGTTAAAGGGTTATAATATTTCAAGCGTGCAACAATTATTATCACACACTATTATTATTATTTATTATTATTATTATTATTATTTTGATTTTTATTAATTTTTTTCAATTTGTCTTTCGTTTTGTTTTATGTGATACTTGTGTTCATTTGTTTTTATTTATTTTTATTTTTTCTTCTTATTATTATTATTATTACTATTATTATTATTATTCGTTCGTTTAAATCCCAAACTCTAAAATCCTATGACACATGATCCTTGACAAAAAAAAAACTCTGAAATAAAATTAAAAAAAAAAAAGAAAAAAAAAACAGAATAAATAAATAAAAATAAATTTGTTGTTTTAACAGAGAAGATGATGAAAAAAAAACAATCGCGTAGAGAGAGGCACACAACACGCGTTTCCCATTTTTACGATGATTTTAAAATGCAACAACAATATACATATATATAATAACACATAATTAAAGAAAATTAATCGATTGAAAAATTGTGAATTTGTTAAATTACAGATGCACCACTATTTCCGATAATGAGGCCGAGATTGCACGTATGTCCACGTTGCGGACAGATGTATGCCTGGGCATCAAATTTGAGAAAACATCTGAAGATGGGATGCGGAATGGTCACCTTCGAGACCCATTTCTCCTGTCAGTACTGCCCTTATAGGTCAAGGATCGAAGCCAGCTTTTTGAAACACCTATTGTCCGTTCATAACATTAAGTAGACCGAGGCTATCATGCGAGCTCATCTCGCCTAATTGCCATTCTTTTTTTATTTATTTTATTTACCTTACGCTTGTTTTTTTATTATTTATTCATTTTTTTTTTTTTTACATTTGCTTCATAAGGAAAAATTATTATTACGAAACTTGACGTGCGACGACTTCTCTCTCTTTTTTATTTTTATTTCTTTTTTTTATTTTACCGGATACAAATTGTTCTTGTTGATTTTGTTTTTTCTTCTTTCTTTTTTTTTTATAACAATACGAACTCGCTATCGTTGTATATCCTTTTTTTATTATATTATAAACGTTAAGGATATATAAAACAAATAAACGATGCATCGATTTTGAAGATAATCTACAAGAAAAAGAAGAAGCAAGAAGAATAATAATTTATATTCGATTTTATAATAAGACGTGCGTACACGATTGTGTGATAATAATTTTTCTGAATTAGAATACCAAATGTGTAATCGGCGAAAATGATTGATTTTTTTTTTTGCTATTCATTTTAAACGGCAACCTATTGAAAATTCAATAAGTATAATGCGTATTCTTCTTTTGCAATCAAAAGAAGAATCCAAAGAGAGAACAAAACAAAAAAAGAATGAGCTGCAATATATGATTTCTTAGATTATAATAATAATTAACGTTCTTTTTTTTTTTTTCTTTTTTTTTCTTTTCAAATTGCTGCTTGCAGTAAATATTTTAATTTTTATTTTATTATTATTTGTTTTTTGTTTTTTTCTTTCAATCGATCTCCTATCGTTTCGTATACCTCGAACACTTTGAATTAATATTCTGTTTTTTTTTTCCTTTAATTTATTAAGTATTAATTTTAATTGTTAATCACGAGATACACACACACGACACGCGCGAGCGTGTGTGTTTGAAGTTAAATGATAATGAGAGACATTCGAAGAAATAAAAAAAAAAACCAACACGCGTATATTTGTAACATCATACGTGAATGGAAAATAACTAAACAAATGGACACAAAAAACAAAACAAAAGGAACAACCAATTGTGCGTGCGCTTTGAAATAATTTTTTAGCCGTGCATTATGAAACGTAATTGTTATTTAAAACAAAACAAAAAAAAAAAGAAAGAAAGAAAAAAACATAAATCTCGATCTCTAGTCACGTGATGATGATGATGATGATGATTGTCCTATTATACATATACAATTTTTCCTAATCGATGTTCGTCCGAGTATAATTTTAAGCTGTTAAGTATTCTTTTTTTTTTTTCTTTTGCAATAACTATTTTTTCTCCACCTTTTCTTTTTTTTTATATATATAGTATGGCAATAGAAATAATTCACCATTGGTCGGGTGGTGAATTCGTTCGTGCAATCTAGGGTGGACAAATTGTTTTTTTTTTTTTATATATATATATATATTATATATATACTTTCTCTTGTATTTTATTTTTGTGATATTTGTATATACAGTATGCAGCTTTATACTAGTCCCGTACGATTTAATTATTCTTCAATATTTCGTGCTGAAAGCACAATAAACAAAATGGACTTTTTGAAGAATAATACAAATCGTTTTGATAAAGAGAGAACAAGATTCAAAAAAAAGAAAAACAAATGAAATAAAATGAAATTGAAATGAAATGAAATGAAATGAAATGAAATGAAATGGAAGGAAAGGAAAGTAAAAAAAGATAAAAGAATTTCGTCGATAAAAACAAATAAAGAAGAAAAAGGAAAAAAAAAACGAAAAGTGTGTGAAAGAAATGAAAAATGGGTGGTGTGTGTCCTTAGATTTAAAGATTTTATAACGCACGCTGTAGGATCTTCCTCGTTCATTCGATAGGCTCTCCATATTAGATGAAACATATGCATAATTTAATATAATAATATGTCGACATAGTGATTACATTTCCAAGTAATTATTATAACGTCGTGTCTAAAAAAAAAAGCCAAAAAAAGAAAAAGCAACAATCGACGAATCGGTAACGGTCGGTTAAATTGAAAATGACGAGCAAACTAAAAAAAATTAGTCATAAAAAAATAAAATTTATTAATAATAACAGTAATAATATTATTAATAATAATAATAATGATAATAATAATTAGAAGATTAAGAGAATAAATTTTTAGTACGTTTCGTTGTGTTTAATCGATCGTTGCCACATATTATTAGAAACGTAAGAATAAGTAATGAAATAATTAATTAATTGCAAAAACGTAAATATCTATGTTAACGAGAATCGAAGTTCCATTCAGCTTTTTCGTTGTTGTTGTTTTTCTTGTTGTTTATCTTTTTTTTTTCTTTTAATTTCCTTTTTTATTTTTTACATAAATATATGTATGCACACATATTTTTATTTTTTTGTTTGTTTTTATATATATATATATGCAGAATTAAGATAAAACGATTTATGGCAGATTAGAAGTGCTTGTGTTCTCTTCTCTTTCTTTATAAATCGTTCGTTTACATTTTAAAGAAAAAATAAGTTAAAAAAGACTTGATTTAATAGTACGATTTATTTAAAACAAACTTTCTCGAAAGTTCCTGTCTCGTCCTATCGAGAGTAACGAATATTATAATCGCAATGTTAGTTTATCGTTTAGAAAAATTCGATTGTTATTTTATTTATTTTCTTTTTGTACAATTTGTCAAATAATTAGCTCGAGAGAAGCGACGATTATCAAAAATATTATTATAAAAGAATATTTAAGAAAAAGAAAAAAAAAACCAATTAATAGTTCAAGTATCGCATGTAAAACTATTATTATTATTATATGAAATGAATACTTATATAAAAGTAAACAAAATAATAATAATTAATGATAATAATAATAATAATATTAGTAGTAATAATAATAATAATAATAATAATATTTAAAAAAAAAAAGAAGAATAAGAGAAACATTGCGCTAAACTGAAACGATGCGAGAGAAAAAATAACTTAGAAACGAACCTTCGTATATAGAGATTATATATATTATATATATATATTATATATATTATATATTAGGTTGTTCGGAAATGAAATTTCATTTTTTTATTTTATATTTTTCAAGAGATAAATTAAAAAAAATAATGATTCATTTCTATTTGATAAATTTGAAAACCAACATTCAATCACTCATGTCAATTATTTTTCATTATGTTATTAACCAATTAATATCAATCGTTGACATTTATTTCATCTTGTTAATTTCTTTCTCAATTAGATTTTTACGAATCACTGAAATTAATTATCAGTAACGAGGCAGGGGGGGGGAAAGGAAATAAAATGAAATTACTTTTCGAACAATCGAATATGTATACACCTATATATAAAATAAAATGAAAAAGAAAAAATTAGAAATATAATATATCGTAAGGAAGACGTTTTACTAGTCGGCTTTTTACGAATCATTTTCAAGAAAATGTAAAGGATAAAAAGAAAACAAAAAAAGAAAGAAACGAAGAAAAGAAAAAAAGTGGATAAAAAGTTACTACAATTAAAGGAATGAAGAATAAATAATCGTACACAAAATAAAAATTCACTTTCACGTAGAAATGCCAAACCTTTCGAGCAGACGATATTATTTTCTTTTTCTAAAGAGGATCGATTTGACAAAATTCACAGATTTCATCTTTCCAGTAAAAGAAGAAAAAATAAATAAATTAAAAAAAAAAAAAAAAAAA
>NW_014569699.1:130148-140122 GCF_001313835.1 Polistes canadensis | reverse complement strand
AAAAAAAAAAAAAAAAAGGAAAGAACAAGTGAGCGAGTATATGTGTGCGTCGTGTGCGTGCGTATGCGTGTATGCGAATGAGTGAACAAAATATAAACGATAGAAGAACAAAAATTATACGCGTAAACGAGGAAAAAAAAAAAAAAGAAAGAAACCAGAAAGCAAAATTTGAATATCAAATAAATCAACGACGAAGGCAAAAAAAAAACAAAGAAAATAAGAAATAATCGGTGATTGAGAGTCGTTTATATTTCAATAAAATCTAAAATATGATACCAAAAAATTCAAATAAAATTGAAATAAATAAATAAATAAAACATTGAGATATTTGCAAGGATAGTGCGCGCGATATATAATATATCACATATTACGATTGATGATTAAAATTTAAAAAAGAAAAAGAAAGAGAAAAAAATAAGAACAAATCGCGTCGTTTCAATTTCAAAAAGAAGTTATGGAAAAAAAAAATTTAACTACTCTACTCTAACAGTAATTCATAATATAATAATAATAATTATAATAATTATTATAATAATAATATTATTAATAATAATGATAATAATAATATTAATAACGATAATAATAATAGTAATAATAATAATAATAATAATAATAATAAACGAGAGATCGTCGTATTTGATTAGGGAAAAAGAAAAAGAAAAAAAAGAAACATTGTCGATTAGAAAAAGAAAAAATTGAAGAAGACAAATTTGTAATCGCGATCTCGCTCTTTATTCATCTTCGTCGCTCGTTTTAGATCCATAGATCGATTAGATCCAACAATAAAAAAAAAAAAAATACAAAATGAAAATACGCCGTCGTCGTCGCAAAACAACGGTTTAAGTGTGTCCTGTGTAATAACTGATGTTCCGCAATTAAATGAACATTAAAATTCCTTTTTTTTTATTGTTTTTTATCGAAATAAACACACACCTTGCAAAAAATGTAATTCCATCGTAGGGGGCAAAAAAAAGGAAAAAGGAAAAGTTGCTGATTCCGTCGAATATTTTTTTATTTTTTAATTTTCCGAAACACGGTCTCAACGAAACAATTTTTTTCTTTTTAAGAATAATTAAAATAGAAACAAGAGGTATAAATATTTTTTTTTGTTTTTGTTTTTTTTTAAGGATTTTTTTGTTCTATCGTATCTTTTTAATCTCGTTCGAAGGATCTTAAAATGATAAAGCTTTTCGATTTATTTTATTGTCTTATCTTTGATACAGACAAAAATGACTACTAACTCGCACTCGTGTTCTTCTCAATGGCTTGCTGCAAGTTCATCGGAAGAGTACTTGGGGTAATTGATTGTTCAGCCCTTATTATAATTATTTTCATTATTAATTCTATATATAAATGATTAATTATTATTATTATTATTATTATTATTATTATTATTATTTTTACTATTAATTATCATTGTTAGGAATAATACATTTGATATAATATTATCTAATCAATATTTTATCCATCTTTATATCCACCTTTCGATTTTGTGTTTTAATTGAATTTATTTTATACCAACATAAATTATTAATTATCTTTCCCCCCTCCCCCCACTCCTCTTCCTTGCCACCCTGGTAATACTTCGTAACTAAACTCCGAACCCAGTTTATGTTTCTTCTTTTTTTTTCTTTGTTTTTTACCGTTCAATTGCACGAATTGAACCATTAAATAAAAATAATCATTTGTACGAATAATTTTTTTTATCATTTGTGTCAGTCGGACAATTAATAATAATCGGTAGAATTGTTATTATGGGTTATTCGTTTTATTTCTTTTTTCTTTTCCGAAAAAGTGATTCTTATCGAAATAAATTTTGTTCATTAATTAAAAATATTTGATTGTATGTATTTATTTCAGTCGATTGGTGGAACGTAACAACGAAGATAAAACTCAACAATAGGTGGAACGATTCGGCAATGGGAGAAACAACTCGTAGGAACATCGGATTACAACAATAACTGCAACACAACAACTGCAACAGCAACATCAACAATGAAGTTTCGTGAAAGATCAAAAAAATACTATGGGGATAATAATAATTTTCCTAATTGTGGAAAGTTTTTTCTATAGCAGTGCTAAATTAAATACACGCACAAGCTGTTAATGGAGGGTTGGGGAGGGGGGAGGGTAATCATTGCTAAAGTTGCTTGCAAGTATTGTTATCATCGTATCGAACGTGTTTTGGATATGAAAGTTCATCTAATTGATTTCCATGCTATTCTAATGAATGGTAATATTAAAGAAATTAAATATGTCGTATGATTAAAATGATACAAAATGAAAGAACATCGAGAAAATTATTGATCAGTATTGTAAATGCTATAACGTGATGATAAGAATGATACAAAATAAATCTTTCACATTCCCTCGTCATAATATTCCAATTCATTAATTCTCCTTTCCGGTTTTGAATTAAAAAAAAAGAAAGGTATTAAAAATTCCAATTAAAAAAAATAACAAAAAATTATTTGTTATTATCTTTTTTTCATTTACACGTAATCATATATATAATATATGTATATTATAAAAAAGAAAAAGAAATAAATGTAAGCCTGGGGAATATATAATTGAAAATAACAATCATAATTTTAAAATACGAATCGATGTTTGTTTCAGAGTCATCGTACAACGAGAATATTTGAGACCATTCGATCATTGGTGAACGGAAGAAAATGACGAAGATAACGAAATTCAATTATTGCAAATTTTATATTGTCCCATGAAAAAAAAAAAGAAAAAATAAGCAAAGTTGTCCATTTCGTTTTTACATAAAATACAATTTACGTACAATATTTATGATCTACATTGACTCGCTTTAATATAAAATAGCGAACACTATGACTTTTTAAAAATACCATTACCCTTTACCCTTACCCTAAATTGGCTTTTGTGTCTCCATATATAATAATAGTCCTTATATATATATATACATATACATATACACGTATTACTGGCAAGTGATATGCACATTATGCGTTTACGTGAAATATTATTAATTAAATGAATATCATTAATAAAAAAGAATATAATGGACATGGTAATTATTGTAAAATGATAAACAATGTATAAAAATGTATTAACAATACCTCTTTTTGTATCAGGAATATACGTTGAAACACACACGACCGTTCGATAACTAAGAAGAAAGACGACTGTAAAGGGAAAACAAGTAGGGAGAAGTTAAACTAATCGAAACAACGGTATTCCGGTAGTCCAACGTTCTGCTTTGTTTAATACTAACTTGTTTCATTACTTTTTTTTCCTAACACGCCTCTCTCTCTCTCTCTCTCTCTCTCAACTACTCGACGGTTGTTTATATTCCAAGGCTATCATTCGTCACATCGTTTTTATTCGAAGAATTTATAAACACATTAACCTTCGTGATCCTGTGTTCGATAGTTCATTATACATTATGTATTTGTTTTTCGTATTATTTGCCAGAGTACGTTGAGCCTCGGTAGATATAAGAACTAAATAAAGTTTTAAATAAATTAAATCTATTTCTTGTATATATACGCGTGTGTATAAGTGTTTAGTTGTTATATTTTATATAATGTGTGTTATATAACTGTGAATGTGTATGTATTACTGGTTAGTAATATATATATATATATGTGTGTGTGTGTGCGTGTATATTTATGGACATGGTATGTAAGTGAAATTATATTCATTTTAAATACGCAATTTTATTTATAATATTTTATTTTTAAATACGCAAGAAAATTCCGACACTTCTTTTTTTCTTTTTTCGTCGTGGTGACACTCGTAACTTTCTTTTCTTTTCTTTTATTTTTTTCGAAAATACAGTATTTAAATAAATTAATAAAAATAAAAAATATATTTAACGAGAAAAAACACACACATTGATACAGGTTTTTTGTTTTCTCGTTTTTTTTTCTAATTTCGTATGCATCGATTGGCATATATTCTTTCATGAAACCTGATTTCGAATGAACTTTAAAGTTAATAACGAACAATAACTACAATCATTTTTCCTTTCATGTTTCAGAATTCTACGATCGTCGAAGAGGAAAAAAAACGAAGAACCGAAGTTCATCAACGTTGAATTTTGATTATAAAGTATTCTTCGAAAAGATACTTTTTTGTCGTAATTCTCTTGCAATTTTTTATTCGTTTTTGTTTTTTCTTTTCTTTTTACGAAACCAAAATCTTTTCGAATGAAAATAATTGACTGAGTCTCTCGTTGGATAATTAAAAAATAACCCCCAAGATAGAAGAAAAGATAATCGAATTTCAATTAACAATCGTTCCACGTGAAATTTTTGTTTCAGCAATTCTTTCAACTAATCGAGAAACACCTTCTCCAAACGTGAATTATACTATTCAAACTTAGAGGATGAAATGGGAACGGAATGTAATCGATGACTATGAATAATTTTTGATATACAAATCAACAACGATGTTTTTCATAAACAATTGCGTTCAATAATTTCGATCTAATGGAAGATTTATGATAGTTATTTATTCAAATCGACCAAATTTTTACTCCTGTTCTTCTTCTTCTTCTTCTTCTTCATTATGTTTCCTTTGATTTTACCCATTCGGAACCACCTTTTCCTATTATAAAAATGATCCTAAATTTTCATTCAAAATGATTACTCGATCGAACGATTAATTATTTTTTTTGGCCAATTTCCCCTTTCTTCTCCTTTTTTTTTTGTTTTGATTTTTTTGGTTTCTGTAGTAGAAGAAAAACTGTAAAACAACTTTCGATGTGAATTGTATATAAAAGACAAGAAAAAAAAACAAAAGAAAAGAAATGAAATTTAACGAACACACCTGCATCACCAAAACCATCACCAAAACCATCACCACAACCATCACCAACCACTACTACCATCATCATCATCATATCGTTCGAATTATGCAATTATTATAATCGTATGCGAGTGTAAAAAGATTATGAAAGATAACCAAACACACATTTAGAATTACATCTGAACTAAATATCATCGTGATTAGTTAAAGATGTGTATAACTAAAAAAACTAAAAGAAAAAAAAAACGTATAACTATATTCTATTTTATTATATCACCCCTCCTCCCCCTCTCTTATATTACTGCTATCAAACGAACAAATATATGTTGCAATGTATAAAGGGTATGTTAGAGAAATTGAAATATTTTCTCATTAAATATATATATATTTTTCTTTTTTAGATTTTGTGGGAGCAACAGGGGGGAGGGTTGTTCACGGGACACAATATCATAAATTCAAAATGTAATTCATTTGTTTGCTTCGTCGAAATTTTATTTAATTGTCGAAAGAATAAAATATAAATTGTGTCGAAAAAAAGGAAGAAATAATGAAAAGAAAAGAAAAAAAGAAGAATGATTTTTTGTAAAGAATAGAATAGGAAGGAAAAGAAAAGGGTGCGGGAGGGGAGAAGGAAGGGGGAGTGGAGGGAAAAGAATAGGAAAAAGGATCCCGGATAATATTTCTATCGAAATTCATTTAATGTTTCTAATCGTCTATCCTTTATGTTTTATTTTTTCAGATTTAAGGGCATTGGGTTACATTAGTTGCCAGAAGGTTACCTACCCCTGCAAGAACTGCGGCAAGGTCTATCATTATTACTCAAGTTTGGCTAGGCATCTTAAACACGAGTGCGGAGTTGAACCGAAGTTTCACTGTCCTTTGTGCCCCTACAGAACGAAGCATAAATCCAGCTTGAACACTCATCTTAACGGAAGACACATGAAATTGTTAAACGATTATTATGCCATACCAAATGGGAATAAATTGTCTTCTTCGATGAATGCGACCAATTGAGAAAAAACAAATACGAAATGAACAAAATTAACTTCATAAAACAAAAATGAGATATCAAACTGAACGATGTATTCCGACAATAGGTGATATGATATTTAATTATCATATATTTGAAATTTTAATATACGAAACACAAGTTTCGAGGGAGAGAATATAATTTAATGAAGAAACAAACAAACAAAAAAATACATTGTTTTTAATTCGATGAATGCAATTGAAAAAAAAGAAAGAAGAAGAAACACAAACAAATTAAAAGAAAATTAATAACTAAAACTATAACGATAAGAACGATATATAATTTTCGTAAATCATTTGGATAGGGGGGGAAATTATAAATGAAAAGAAAAGAAATCACGAGAAAGAAGCAAACTAAATGAGAATTTGAAAAAAAAAACAGAATTAAAAAATTATAATATATAAAATATCTCTCTTTTCGAAGTTGCAGTGCAATTAAAATTAAGACACGAATGAACGACACAAGTTAAATATTAAATCAAATTTATAACTTGTCATCTCTCTCTCTCTCTCTCTCTCTCTCTCGTTTGCGAATGCAAAAAACGATTAGAACTGTAAAGCGAATTACGATTAAAAAATTAAAAGAAAGAATAAAAAATTGTCTTCATCGATGAATTCAACGAATACGAAGTGAAAGATAATAATGACAAATAATATATGAAACAAACAAACGTTCTGTTGTATTCGTCGATGAATGCAACAAATTAGAAATGACACAAAAGAAGATAAAAAAAGAAACATTAATGAAAGGAAGAAAACAATTGGAATTAAAATAAAGAAAACAAAAGGAAAAGAAAATAGTAATAAATGCAAGAACATGTGTTTAGGATTTCACTGATTAGTATAATCATGATTGATAGCCTTAGCTTGCCTAGACCTCCAAAGCGAGATTTATATATATATATATATATATTTTCATTTTTCGCAATAGTTATTATTTTTTAAAAAAAGAATTCATTAAATACATATTGTACATAATAATAATAATAATATTATTAATATTCATTATGTAGATAGTACGACGATTTAGATAAATCTGTGTCTTTTTATGTATATAGTTAGTGGCTTTGATACATCGTGATAATTGTAAAGTTATATAAGAATATATATATTATATTATATTATATACAGTAAGTCACGGAAGTATTTGTATCCCCACTGTCAATTTAAAACAATCAATATTTTCTTTTAACAATATACTTTTAAATTCTTATATATAGACGAACAATATAATTAATGATTAATTAAATTTTCAAGTTTTGATATAAATTCAATTGCAATATATAGAACATTTCATTATAAAGGAAGTATAATTTGATATAAATTAGTTCTAACCTCGTCGTTTCGAAAGCATTATAAAATGCACAAAGGTGGATGATAAGCTAAATAATACTCTTGTTCGACAAGTTTTTCTCTATCATTTAAATAAAATTATATTTATCTAATATTAAAATGTATTATTATGCAATTAAAAATTATGATATATCAATGTTGAATATTTAATAATACTTAATTAGGTTTATCTATAAAAGAATTTAAAAGTTTCGCACACACAATTTACGAAGAAATATTAATTATTTTTAATTTACAGTAGTAGTAGTTACGAATACTGCTGCGACTCACTATACATATACATATATATATATAAAATATTGTTTATATATAATCATTATTATATTCTAGGCAAACGATCGTATACGATTGATTTGTTGAATACTTAAAAATAAAAATAAAACGAAAAAAAGGATACTATCAAATAGTATCTAACAAACGTTACGTTCTTCTTCATTCGAATTTTTTTGGAAAATTAACCGGAACTTGGAGAACAAAAAAAAAAGAGAAAAGAAAATTATCACTTTTATATTTTTCCTTCGTAATATTTTATCTGTTATATTACAATTAATTTGTTTTCATTTTTTTTTTTCTAGTTAACCCTCTATAAATAAGCAGCAGGGCTTCTGAAAATTAGTCCACTTGGTAATACTGATTTTTATCCGATAATAAATAAATTTGTATAACTCTGGATATAATTTTCATATTATCTTGTCTATCATTATCATCAATTTTACGGTAATAATATAAGTATTTCGGTTACCTCTTATGGGGTTATGGGGTCGTCAGGGTTACACTTTTTCACACTTTGAGAAGTCCTGTTCTGTTAAGCCATGTTAGTTTGAAATTACATGCTCGAGTATATATATAAAATATATATATTTATATTTATATACGCTTAATAAAATGTTATTTTTATTTTAATCGTCTGAAAAATGATTATTCTTAAAAAATTAATACGAACAAATATTATTTTTCTTATATTTTATATATAAATACATATAATATAATTATGAATCGATGTTATAATTAATATGTTATAAATAATATTATATCAGATTGAGTGTATATATCTGTGGGAGTGTTCAAAATCATGGCGTTGAGAAATTTGTATTTCGAATAATAAAAAAAAAAGAAAAAAAAAAAAAGAAAAGAGAAAAACATTTTTGCAGAAAAACAATTGCGTTTCGGATGTAAAATTGATTTGATTTGCTCGATTTGACCGTTTAAAAGACTTCAATATCTTGTTACAGGTAATCAGAGATGATAATTAAAATAATTTTTGTCTGAAATCATTTTTCGATCCGCCAAAAATACAAATAAAACGGAGAAAAGGAAAAGCAATTCGACGATAGAGGGTTAATATTCTCTTCGATTAGTATAAATTTTTTGTTAAAAAAGAATAAAATTATTTAAAAGAAAAAGAAAAAAAACTACAAACGAACTAATAAAATAAAACTAATAAACCAACGTCAGTCCAATTCCTAATCGCGCGCGTTTAGGTTACTCTAAGTAAGTTTAGAACATTTATATATATATATACATAGAGAGAGAAAAAAAAGAAAGAAAAAAATAATTAATAACAAGCGAATTTAGGAATGATGATGATGATGATGATTATGATGATAATATATAAAATATCGTATGGAAGGAGAAGAAAATCGTGAAAATAATAAAATTCAATAAAATATTCCCTCTTTTCCACATATCATACTAATTACCGATAATAATATCCTTTTACCTTAAAGATCCTTAAAGATTATCGCAATCAAACAAAAAAAAAAAAAAAGAAAAAAAAGCAAACAAATAACTAAATCTTCCCTTGAATAAAAATTATTCTTAATCGTTGTGTGTTAAATGCGACGAATCGGAAAAATAATTAAAAATTGTTTTACGTTTCGATTAAAAATATTTCGTCATAAAATTATGTTTCGAAACGAAAATTCCTTTTCTTTCTTTTTTTTCCCCATAATTTGTAAGCAATACAAAAACCAAATTCCTTTTATTCCTAACTGGATATTATAACACTTCCTAATCTCGATCACAAGTTACCGATTATTATTTAGGATAAAAATGTTACGAGCATGTTTCAGTCGTTGTTTGACAAATATTTCAGTCACTTACAAATGATGAACAAATAACAAAATAATGTAAAACCATATAATCGGTTAATTTAATCAACTTTTAATTATTTTATTTTATCAATTTGTATAATTTGAAAAATATGACTTACGTTTAAATGACTAACGTGTTGTGAGCAAGAGAGAAAAGCTTGAAAGAAAAAAATAAAACTGGCTTACTTATTTCGAGCGGAGGATTTTTATTAAATTAATAATAATAAAATATACTCGTACACACACATAAAAAAAAATGATAATTATTGAAAATAATATATAGAACACAAAATATTAATCATTAATTTATT
The DNA here is from genome assembly GCF_001313835.1 of Polistes canadensis. Lineage (NCBI taxonomy): Eukaryota > Metazoa > Arthropoda > Insecta > Hymenoptera > Vespidae > Polistes > Polistes canadensis. The sequence continues at coordinate 130,554 of NW_014569699.1, read as the reverse complement.
TTTAAATATTTTCTATAAAGGATCCATTGATCAAATCAATTCAATTTTAATTTACCAAACGGTAAACCCCCATTTAAAAATTCGAACATAATTTTAAAAAGCTGAGAAGAAGAAGTCATACAATTGCACGGATAACTTGAAAACCAGCTCGTTACATTTTTATTCTTTCAATATTATAAGAAATAAAAGAAGAAAATAAACACAACATTATCCGTAAATAAGAAAAATATTTTCGATATCCTTTCTCTCTCTCTCTCTCTCTCTCTCTCTCTCTCTCTCTCTCTCTCTCTCTCTCTCTCTCTCTCTCTCTCTCTTTTTCTCTTTCTCTCTTTCACTTTCTTACTCTTTATTTCTCTCTCTCTCTCTCTCTCATTTTATAAATATTAAAAAAAATTCAAAGGAAAGA
>NW_014569699.1:121583-129239 GCF_001313835.1 Polistes canadensis | reverse complement strand
GATGATTGCATACGTGCGCGAGTGTATGCGTGTGCGTGTGTGCGTGTGTTGCGCGAAGAAATATGTTTTTCACCATTTTTTCTTTTTTTTTTGGAAATCCGAAAGGAATATCCTTTCGAAAAATGTTTATAAGATTTATATCATTTTTTTCTGACAGATTTGTTACAAAATTCTGATCGATATGAAAAACCAACCGATGATTATTTTATTATAGGATTTATATATTTTGTTTTTTTTTGTTATTTTTTTATACGTTATCATTATTATCCTTATTATACTTCAATGTTTTACTGATTGGATCTTTGTTGATGGTTACAGGAAATCTCATTTATCTCGTTGCATGTTACTCAGATATTCTCATTGGGTGATATTAACGTAAAATGAAAAATTAAACTCTAAAGGAAAGACGAGAGGCTAACGAAAGATAATAATCATTCCTTTATTTTTTTTTATTTTTTTATTTAGCATCCTTTTTGCATTGTGTTCGTATACTTGTATATATACATATATGTTAAAAAGCGTATAATTGAAATAATTCATAAAATAATCGGCTAAATCATGAAATAACTATTTAGATCTGTTAAAAGTATGGAAGAAGACAAAATAATATATTTTTTAATTAGAACAATATAGGCGAGTATTGTTAAAGTATTGATAAATTGAAATATAATTCATAGATTAGATCCAATCGAAACAAATACGATTTAACGTAACATTGGTTTATTTAAAATACAAGAAAAAAAAGATAAGAATATTATATAACACTACGAGAATTATTATAGAAAGAAAAGTAAACTTTAAAGACAAATCAAATTTCAATTTCATACTTTAACACTAATTCTTCGCTTGTTACTTCGTTATTTTACTTAATTATTTTATAGAAAGAAAAAAAAGAAACATTACAAAAAAAACAACTAAATAGATAAGTACAGTTATTTCGTGCAAGACCAGGATTTTTGTTTCTATGAGTTAACCAAATTATACGCTTCAACGATAACATATATACATCGTACACAAATATATATTTCTTTTTTGTTTTTATAAATTTTTATTTCTCTACATTCTTCTTCTATTTTTTTTTTTTCTTTTTTTATTTTTATCTTTCTTCTCTTTCTCGTTGAACCAGAATCTCGTATAGGTGTGGCATACAAAAAGAAAAGAAATAAATAAAAAAAAAAAAAAAAAAAAATAGAAAAAAAAAATGTAGAAAAGTTGTGTAGAAAAAAAAATAATTAACGCATACGATCATACGTGTTTACAGATTACGAGAAAATGGGAAGGTGGTACGTGACAGTCCAAAGCCATCATCAAAGTAATCACAGAAGATCGAGGGGTCAAGGAAGGTTCGCATGCGGTACTTGTGATCGTCGTTATCATCAGGAAAAAAATCTGAGAAGACACGTGACAAACGAATGCGGCAAACAGCCTAAACATCCGTGCGCATTTTGTCCCTACAAAGCAACATACAAATCGTATCTACAGGTTCATATGTTGAAACATAAAAGACATGGATTCGTACCACGTCCTTCCACTACTGCTACTACTACTGCTACTACTAATATTACTAATTTGAATCATACTAATATGGATACTGAAAACGATCCTATGTGAATTTGAATTATTATATTTATTGTATTAGAGATTGAAAGAGTGATATATGAAATTTATGAGTTTTTTCTTTTTTTTTATAACGAGAACAATTGGAAATAAGGAAACGAGAAAAGATCACGGTGTGTGGTGTTCTTATTCTTATTCTTATTCTTTTTCTTTTTCTTCTTCTTCTTACAATAAATATCAGATTATAGGATTAATACAGTTAATGGAAAAAGAGATATTATTAAAACATTATGACAACGAGAAATATTTTTTTTAAAAAATGATAAAATCATGGTGACTTGTCAATACGATTAATCGCTTTTAACTACGACGCTTTCTAACTTGTTCCGTTTATACGATTTACCATGAAAATGATTATGCTGTTAAACCCATAAAAAAAAAAAAAAAAAAAAAAAAAAAAAAAAAAAATTAATTCCCAATTATATTCCCAACACTCTCCGCACGGTGGTTACGTAAAATTTGCGAATATGGTATTGTTTGTTGGCCAGGTCAATGTTCGATTTNTTATTAAAACATTATGACAACGAGAAATATTTTTTTTAAAAAATGATAAAATCATGGTGACTTGTCAATACGATTAATCGCTTTTAACTACGACGTTTCATGATATGTTGTCTTCCTTTCTTATAATATAAATAAAGCTGTACTTTTTTAGAAAAAAAAAAAAAAAAAAAAAAAAAGAAAGAAATTTTAATTCCCAATTATATTCCCAACACTCTCCGCACGGTGGTTACGTAAAATTTGCGAATATGGTATTGTTTGTTGGCCAGGTCAATGTTCGATTTGGTTGAACTATAAAATGAGTTATTATCAATATGAAAAAAGATTGAAAATAAAGTTTTAATTCCCGAAGGATCTCAACTATACGTCAAAGTTCACTTATTCATCTATTATTTTTCTTTTTCTCTATTTCTTCGTATTATTTTATTTCTTTATCATCACATACTTACGTAAACGAGTGTTTGTGCGTGCGTACTTGTGTGCTTGCGTGCGTATGAATGTATACCTTATTTTCCATATTTCATTTCAAACTATTTCGTTCCTTTATAATTTCCATTATGTTTTGCATATTTTGTTTCTATATCGTCCAAAATGTTTGTAATCGTAGCAGTGGGAAACATGGTCATATTAAAATTGTTATCAATCGTGACGATCCAACGAGGATGATATATTTGAAGGTTCTACGATTGGAAGTCTACTTCTTCTTCTTCTTCTTCTTCTACCACTACTACTACTACTACTACTACTACTTCTACTACTACCACTACTACTACTACTTCTTCTTCTTCTACTTCTTCTACTCACATTCATTCAATGATAGATCTAATCGAATCGTTTATTGAAAAATATTAACCAGGAATCAATAAATTTGTTTGTTTCAGCCGACGGGAAATATCCATTGGCAAGATTTAAGCACACCTGCGAGACCTGCGGGAAAAGTTACAAACACAAGCATCATTTGAAGAGGCATCACGATTTCGAATGCGGCATCGAACCGAAATTTCCTTGCGACTTTTGCGAACATCGTACCAGATACAAGGATAGCTTGACCAAACACGTATTGGCACGTCATCAACATCTTCTCGATCAAAACATTCAATATGGTGGCGGATACGTTCATCGTCAAACTTCGTACGATTCCAACGCAAGCGGGGATTTCAATTCAAATCAAAACGTTCAAGGATCATCCGTTTTCGTTAATTATTCGGAATTTTCTTAAAAAAAAAAAACAAAAAAAAAACAAAAACAAAGAAAAGAAAATAGAACAAAAAAAATGAATCGTATACCATCTTAATCATACACTTTTGATCCTAAAAAATTATTCTTCTTTTTTATTTTTATTTCATAACCCCCCTCACCTCCCCCTCGTTCCCCCTCGTCCATCATCCCGTTTTCCCTTTTTTCTTTTTATTCTTTCTCACACCTGGAAGAAAGATTAATTATCCAGGTGGAATGCGTTAATTGGTTTCTTATTTTTGCTTTCTTTCTTTTTTTTAAGCCGACAAACAAATAATTAGATACGAACGTGTACGATCCTATTGTGTTTCACTAATTAGGATAATAAAATAAATAAATAAATAAATAAATAAATAAATAATAATAATAATCATAATAATAATAATTATTATATAAAAAACCGATCTCTCTCCAAGATGTGATATTAATTCAGGAATGACTTTATGTTTCTATCACCGATTATTAAATAAAATAAATTCAATCTCCAAAATGTATAATAACACTTTATTAATGATAATGACTATATCAACGAGTCTATACTAAAAGCTCTCTCTATATATATAACTATGATAAATTTTTAAATTCGTTTCAATCTATCAACAACAACAACCAGTTTTTTTAAAGACAAAACAAAATTCGATGAATTCTTTTTGAATAATGTTGAAATAATATTTCGATCAGAATAAAATTGTCATCATCATTTAAACGTGTAATTGATACGAATGAGAGGGAGAGAGAGAGAGAGAAAGAGTATTTTTAGGGTACGTTTGAGAAATTGTATGTGTGCGTGTGAATGAAAAATAAAAAAGAAGTAGCGAAAAAACGAACAAATAAGCATAACAACAAGCGTCAAATGTTAGAACGATGACGATGATCCCACATCGGGAAGAAAAGAAAAAGAACAAAAAAAAAAGACAAAATAATTTGACAATGTTTAAATAGATATTTCTTTATTTTTTCTTTACAGATACACCAAATAGAACAACGACGACTACTATGACGACTATGATGGCCTACAGTTCAGCCAATTACACGTTACCACTATTATTGCCATCAACTTCGCGTGTTATAACGTACACGAGATGTCTACGATCGATGACTTCTATGTCAACGGATGTTCCAGAACGGAAAGAACTATGGGGCACCCGTAGATTCGTTTGCAAAGATTGCAATAGAAAATTCGTATTGAAGGCGTGTTTGGTCAGGCACCAGATGTTCGATTGCAACAACAAAAGGAAAAGACGCGGAAAGGGAAAGGAAATAAAACCTAAATCACCGTCTAGTAATAATAATCCGGCTACGATTAGTGCCACGGAAACAACCAATACTTCAACTACTTCTACTACTGCTACTGCTTCTACTACTTCTACTACTTCTTCTAGTACTACTACTTCTACTACTACTACTACTTCTACTTCTACTTCTACTACTACTTCTACTTCTAATACGCCGAGTGGTACAACAGAACAAGGAAAAAATATAAGATACATTTGTTCTAAGTGTCATAGAACTTACGTGTTTTTGACGTCACTTAAAAGACACCAAAGTTGCGAATGCGGTATTGAACCGCAATTTATTTGTCCAATTTGTAAAAACAAATTTTCCCAAAAGGGAAACTTAACTCGTCACTTAAGAACTCTTCATTAGGTTTATTGTTCAATTGTATTATTGATACGTATTACACTTTTTTCTTCTTCTTTTTGTTTTCCTTTTATCTTTTTCTTTATTTTTCATCGAGACTACTTATTATGCAATCGCTCTATTCTGTTCTTAGTTTTACATAACTGTAAAACGGGATTACTTTTTTTTTGTCCTATAGATGGAAAGTGTTATCTTTTTTTCGTTTTCATTAAATATATTTTATAAAGTGTGTAATCCTGTAAGAAAAAACAACAAACTAATGACGAATCATTGATATAATGCTATATGCTAAGTGTGTTTATTTTTTTCTTTTCTTGTTCTTTTAGCCAACTTTCAAATAATACGATTCTATTTGTGTTTTTATATTATAATTAATAAATAAATGTATAATTGAAAAATAATAATAATAATAAGACCGATTTTTTTCCAGATGTGATAATAATTCAGGAATGGCATTATGTTTCCATTATCAATTATTCAATAAAATAAATTTAATCTTTAAAAATGTGTTATAATAAATAACATTTCAGGATTAATACATCAACGAATCTAAAATTAAATCATGAGAATATATTGTTTCCAGATTGCTTCAAATGATCTGCCAGGTTTAAAGAAGTTCAAAAAATAATCGTCAAGAGTGTCCAAAATGTTTTGATGAATAAAAGTGTAATCATCATCATCATCATCATCATCATCATCATCATCATCATCATCATTAAATGCATAAATGATATGAATGTGAGAGTTAGAGAAAGTGTATGCGTGTGTTAGAATTAAAAAAACAAACAAGTATGAACAAACAAACGTCAGAAGTTAGAACGATGACGGTGCATCGAAAAATTTTCGCAAATAAGAAAAAAAATAAGAAGGAGACGATGCTAAAATCGATATTTTGTTTATTTTTGCTTTACAGATACGCCATCACCACCACTACCACCACCATCATTAGCAACAACGACAATGACAACAACAACTGAAATAATATCGGCCTACAATTCGTCCAATTGGACGGTACCAACTTTACCATCGACTTCGCGTGTTGCAATGTACACGAGATGTCTTCGTTCGATGACTATGACAGATGACCATGAACGTACGGGACTATGGGGTTCGCGGAAATACATTTGCAATGATTGTCAAAGAACTTTCGCGTTAAAGGCATCATTGGTAAGGCACAAGATGTTCGAGTGTAACAACAAACAACAGAACAATCGTCATGGAACAACAAACAATCAGAAAACTAACACCAATAATCCAAATTCTAAAACTACATTGGCTGCTGGTGTATCCACCAACTCAATTACTATGTCGTCATCTTCCTCATCTTCTTCTTCTTCTTCATTGTCGAATAAAACAACAATTATTCCTACTACCAATAGTATGGCTAGTATCATCGTTGAAAGAAAAAGATCAACGAGTAGGCACATTTGTCCTAATTGTCGTAAATCTTACGCATTTTTCACTTCACTTTGGAGGCATCAACATTACGAATGCGGAATAGAACCGCAATTTAGTTGTCCAATTTGTAAATCCAAATTTGCACAGAAAAGTAATTTGGATCGTCACGTAAGAACCAAACATTAGGGGATTAAAATTCATTGCTTCATTCTTCTTGACTTTTTTTTTTAGTATTATTATCGTTTAGTTTTATTTCGTTAATGTCGTTCTGGTTTATTCGGTTTTCGATATTTCATTATTATGATATAGAAATTTATTTGACATTCTTATTTTATTAATTATGATTTTATACACAATTCGTTTGTTATCTAATTCGTTAGGATTTCCGTGTTAAGTTTTGCCATTGTTAAATTCGATTGTCGTCCAATTTTGTTTAGATAGATTGTAGGAAATTATGCCTTATAATTTTGATTTTTATTCTAAGGTATTATTTTTTATTATTATTATTTAATCCTTCGTGCTTTTTAGGTTTTTTCTTTTTTCTTTTACAATCGCGATTAGGATTGCAATTATTCGATGGTTCTCTTGTTTGTTAATAATTAAGTAAATAATTCTACTTACAATCATTGTTTTTATTCTATGACAATATTAATTCTTTTATTGTTTGTTTCATTCGTTAAGATTTTTACATTTTATTAGGATATCAAAGTCAAGGTTTCAAGTCAGGAGTCAAGGTTTTTTTTTTTTTATTAGAATGCAATCGTGTAAAAATCAACGAAGAGGAACATATAAATATTTACAAATATACATATAGAAATTGCACTTAATTTGAAATATTCGGTTACAATACTACGTTCACTCTTACATTTTGATAAGATAAATTAGGTCCTTTTAATCATGTCACACTCGATAATCTCTTAGATATGATTTCTTTCTGATATAGGAAAAGAAACAAAGAAAAAAAAAATTAAAAAAAAAAACATTTTCAAATATGTGTATTATATTTAATATAGTCAATGTACGGAAGTGCGTGTATGCGTGAATCTTTAGCTAGAAAATATTATAATGAAATTAGATTTTTCCTATAGCAATATTCTAGTTGATTGTTTTGTTTGATTTATTAGAAAAATAAACAAAAATAAGAAAAGCCCCAGACACCAGACGTGGTGTTTGAACGAGTGAAAATTAACGGGAAATATCTAGAATAAATATTTCTTCTGTTAAATATATATATATATATATATATATATATATATATGTGTT
>NW_014569699.1:113175-120693 GCF_001313835.1 Polistes canadensis | reverse complement strand
CCCAACAATTTTTGTGATAGATTTAATAATAAATTTAAATCTTTTTGATAATATTATACTATCGTTGATATATTTATTTTTCTATATTATATAATGACTTATTAATAATAATATTATTATTATTATGATTATTATTTTCATTTGTAGATCATTCTTCCTCAACGTATGCCAACTTTCACGCGCGAGAAGATCGTAAAATACTTCCAGGGATAAGAAAAAAAGAAAAGAAAAGAGGTAAAATTCGTTGGAAATAAAATAACGATGATTATTAATTAAACGTTACGTGTTTTTTTAAATTGATTTGCAGATAGATATGCACACGTTAACGCAAGAAACAGCTACGAAAATTTTGGTATCAACCTGGAAGATCGACTCGATCCTTTAGACTCGAAGAAAAAGAAAGTCATGAAGAAAAAAAAAACAAAAAAACGCATTGAAAATTGTGGTATAACCTTGTCTACCAATTTTTTGCTTTATTTAAATGTTTCACTTTTTTTCTGTCTCTCTCTCTCTCTCTCTCTCTCTCTATCTATCTATCTCGTTTTTTTTAAATATCCACTCGTCGAATAAAATGCCAAGTGGAGAATAAAAAACAAAAAAAAACAAAAAATACCAATCATCAAAGCAACGTGGAATATTATCTATTTGTTTACTACTTTCGACGACTTTTTTTTCATTTTATTTATTTTTTTTTTTTTGTTTTTCAATACTCTCATCATTTATTCCAATTCATTCTTCAAATAATTTTCACGCATCTCTGTCCAAAAATCTTTGCTATATAAAATGATTTTATCAACGAAAGAAAATAAAAGAAAAAAAAAAAATAAGAAAGATAAAGAATAAAAAAAGAAATCCATCCAATCAACATCGATGCCAACGACGACGAAAACAACAAACGAATATAAAAAAACAAACAAACCAAATATATATTTATATATATATATATATATATATACATATATACATTGTACTTACACACGCTTAATTATGCACTTGCTTTTTTGATCGGGCAAAAGAAGGGTGGATCGATGATTCAATTTTCTTTATTAATTTGAAATAATGTGAAACGCGAAAAAAAGTTAAGAAAAAAAAAGAAAAGAAAAGAAAAGCAAAAGCAAAAGGAAAGGATAAAACAAACAAACAAACAAATTACGAATTATTCAATTAAAAATGTTGTAATTATCACTATCCACACACAACACGGCGCGTGTATGTATAAAAAATGGTTAATTCAATTGGATTAAACTTTAACATTAAGACATTTGTTTTGTTTTCTTTGTTGAACAGGTGGTATGTTAACCTCACGTTTCATCTGCCAACGATGTGGGAGAAGTTACACGTTGCTTTGCAATCTTCGCCGTCATATGAAGTGGGAATGCGGTGGAAAACGACAATTTCCTTGTTTCTACTGCAACAACAATTTCACACAAAAGTCAAGCCTGCGACGTCACCTATCTACCATTCATAAATACGATATGATTTAAAACAAATCCCCGATGATGATGATACTGCTGCTGCAACCTCCTCCCCCCTCGTTTTTATTTTTTCTTTTTTTTTTTTTTCACTACGTTCAAATATTTTTCCCTTTCAATTCACTTTTCCGTATCTCGAAAGGATTGATTATTATTTGGTTTTTTATTCCGTGCAAACCGCGGTTGTTCATCAAAACAATTCGTGGATTTGGGATTTAATTTTCTTTTGTTTTACGATTTTCTATAGAAATAAAAATTTTTGTTTGCAATGCATTTTCCGATGTTAAAGAATATCCAAATTTTAACCGAGGAAAATCGATTTTTCTTTTTTCTTTTGATAGATTCGAACGAGGGGGGTACCGCTGGTTGGATTCTATCATATTTTTCATTTATTTATTAATCATGATATTTGAAATTAGCGAATAAAGGTGTTTCCAATTTGCTACATTGTGATTGATATGAAATATTGTTGAACGTTGTTCACATTCACGCATTGATATTTACGTTAACACATTTGTTTAATTTGATCCGAGATGATGAAGTTAGTTGTAAATATTTCAAATAAATATAATAATAATGATAAAGAGAAGTACATTTTTATTTATTTATTTATTTATCGATTTATTCGATTCACATTATATTAGAAATTAAACGAATATGTTATTTTGACAAAATATAATTAGATATCATTTTCTATTTGTCCATGTTATAATTTTCAGTTTTTTTTTTCAACAGGAATTAAATAGATAAATCCTCGTCCGAAGATAAATATTCTCGAAATGAAGAAGATAAAAAACATCTCGATGAAAGATTTTATATGTGACTTTTATTTGCTGGGATATATCAAAATTCATCTTACCAGAAGAAGAAAAAGAAGAAAAAGAAGAAGAAGAAGAAGAAGAAAAAAAATAAAAAGAAGAACAAAAAAATATTTCATCTCTCTAAAAGATTAAAAATAACAATTGGAAGATCTGAAAGTTTGGAAAAAAAATTGATCGTTCGTCCTCCGAAAAAAATATGTTAACAATTCGAAGATATTCATATTTATCGTCTGTTTCTGTTCAACCAACCAACCAACCAACCAATCAGTTAATCACCATTAACAATGAACGAAGACAAAAGATAAGATTATGGTGTTGATCATCGTATTGAAGAATATTTTTTTGTTTCCCCGGCATGCAACAACAAAAAAAAAAACAATTAAATAAAATATTAGTGACACAGTGGAATATAAAGTATATTTTCTTTTCTTTCGAAAAACTTTGATCGAGTGAGAAACATTAACGATACTTTATTATAATTTATTATTATTATTATTATTAGTGGTGTTGTTGTTGTTGTTATTTCGAATTAAATAAAAAAACAAAACTTGTCGCAAGTTTTAGAACCTGTTTGTTAATAGAGTGTGAAACTCGTATAATTGACGAAAGAGCAGTAATTATTTTCAAATGTGACAACAACAAATACTGTGTTTTCATTAATATTGTTTTATTTTCTCTTTTGTTAATTTTATATGAATATAATATTATGAATATTATAATTAACGAGAATATTCGTTTATTGACAACAAGAACGAATGATGGGTTTTTTGACAGGTAAATCGTGAAGAAGATTTTTTCAACGCATGAAGATTTATATATACGGGGTGTACGATAATTAACGAGAACGTTGTTTTTGACGAGACGTAAAATTAAAAACAACGAAAGGTTCGTACAAAAGTTGTAAGATGTTTCCAATCAAAATAATATTTAAAAAAAGATTAAAAAAGGGAGGAACATTACGCGGTAGCCCATTAATTATGTTTGCGAATTGATTCGGAGATTTCAAGGTGAAGTGAACTTTTTTCTTTTTTTTTATATTTTTATTTATATTTCAGTGAAACGAAAATCCTGTATATACAAGGCATTGAAATTTCTTCGAATATTCCGGATAAAGGACAAATTTTGCATTTTTTTAACCCTGTAATGAACTTCCTTCTTATATCACACAACTTTTGGAAAGATTTTTTTATTTGTTTAATGTTTTTCATCGTTTCTTAATTGCATCGATCTCGTTTAAATACGACACCTTGTATATATGTACATACGTACCACTGCGTGATGAAAATCTTCAAGATATATCCCCTTAAAAATGATTATTCCAAAATCTTACAAATCTTTTTCTTCTTTACTTAATTTTTCTGAATTAATTTAAACAAAACAATTGTTCCTTTAACTAACCCCCATTAATAATTATCTATCTCTGATTTTATTTTTCAATTACTATACCATACTGTTAAGAAAAACAAATTTAAATGGCATATACCAGTCTTGGTTCGATTATTAATTATATTAATAATAGTTCTAATTAAATTACCTATATTATGTTCGATTCAAAGTTATAATATTCGAAATAATTCTAATTAACGTTTATTCGAATCTTCAAATCTTTATACATTTTAATAAACATTTTCCCATATTCTCTTATTCTCTTCCACCCCTTTTCTCTTGTTTAAATATTGCTTTATCTATTCTCTATCTGTTATTAAATTTTTCCGATTGAAATCTTGAATATTTTTGTCGAGGAATTTTTTTGCAAGGATCGCAAGAAGAACTTTTGCTAAGAAAATATATCGGGGTATTATTATTTCATATTAATCAAAAACAAACCTTTCCAATTGTAAAGAAAATTGTTTGTAAAAAAAATGATTTTCAAAATATATTTTTATATATACGAATTTTGAATTTGTTTTTTCGTAAAATTTAATTCGTTGCCTTTGTTTGTTTTATTTTATATATAGTCGATCAAACATAAACGAAAAAACAATTCTTACAATTAATTAAGTCCATTTTGTAAATACAATCGGAAAGAATTAATGCTACATCTCAATTCACTTCTTGGAAGATTGATCCTGCATTTAACAATTAGTACGTATTATATTATTTATAAATAGGAATACCATATATCTTTTCTTTCTCTCTCCTTCTTTCATTCTCATTTATATTAAACCTTATTTTTAGTTTTCTCCTCAAATGGAAAAAATAAAAATTGGTGATCACGAGATTTCCCAACTTTATCTTTTCATCTTTTATTATTATTATTATTATTATTGCTAATATTAAATGAATATAATCTATTCTTTTTTGAACGAGAAAAAAAAGCACTTCTTTGCTTTTAACTCTTTTTTTTTATTTTTTTTTTATTTTCTTTCCTTTAATTTATAACTTTTCAATTAAATAATAATTTCCACGTATATTTATATCTATATATAATATAATAAATGGGATGATAAATATATATATATATATATATTAGTTAGTATATATAGTATATATAGTATATATAGTATATATATTTATCATCCCATGTACAGGTTGAAAAAGTAATTGAAATGTTTGTTCGACATATATTTTCAGGTTGCAACAAACGCAAAACGGACAAGCCATATATGTGTTCAAAATGTTACAAGGGTTTCACTCACATCTACTCGATGAAACGTCATCAGAGAACTGTATGCGGTAAGATAAGGAATACCAACGGCAAGTACAAATGCGAATGTGGAAAATCTTATGCAACTTTGGGCAATTTGGTACGCCATGTTAACAACGAGTGCGGAGTAGAAAGAAGATTTTGTTGTTATTTTTGTCACGGAAAGTTTACGCAAAATTGCAGTCGCATTAGACATTTGAGAAAATTTCACAAGGAGCAATTTCATGATTTGTTGAGAACTCAACATTTCAGTTAGTTTACACTTTCATTATTCGCTTTTTTTTTCTTTTTTTTTTTTTTTCTTTCTTTTTTTCCATCTCAACGATATATTGTTATTATTATTATTATTATTTTATAACTTTTTGATGTTAAAGTATATTGGGTGTATCAAACGTTTCGGGTTGTCTCGATATTTAATTATTATAGTAATTCTGATTTGTGTTAAAGTAAATCATTAGCCTTTTACTATTTTATAAGATTTAACTATTATTCAATACTTGGTCATTCTTAATTTTCTTTTTTCTTTTTAAATTATTAGACATATAATTGTCGGGACAAAAATAATTAATAGTTTTGCCGATAATCGGATTTTTGCAAAGAAAAAAAAAAGACAATAAGACACCTAATTAATTTGTACACCTGACGTATTGACTCGTTTGTTAAGTAATTTTGTTAGTTTAATATACGTTGAATGATTTTCAAGTGTTTGAGAGTAAGGTTTGGGATTATGGGTAAACGCGACTAACGAAATTACTTTTCGAACAATACAATATGTTTTCAATAAAAATATAAACGGAGTGGGAGGTGGGTGGAGGGGAGCAGGTTGATACAGGGTTTAATTTAAGTTTAAATAAATAACGTGTGGAAATATATATATTTGGGTATTATTCGGGAAATATTTGGGGATCAAAGTTTTGTTTTTTTTTTTTTAAATATACCAAAGGAATATTTTCTTTATTCCTGCGTTGATTGCTTTTTCTTTTCTTTTTTTTATTTTTTTCCTAATTTTAATTCTTTTTCTTTCTTTGTTTTGTGTGTTTTTTTTTTATTTTACAATAATAATAATAATCCATTTACAGGAACGAATATTAAATATATAAACACGACTGGCAACGAAAGTGAAGTACGTGAGTTTATTAAAGGGTTAACAGCTACGATTTTGTTCTGGTTTTTTTTTTTCTTCTTCTTCTTTTATATATTTCCCGTAATTTGTTTTCTTTTTTTTATTTTCTCTTATCTTTGTTGTAATAACCAAAGTGATAATAACATTTTGACGCTTAACATTGGTCATTTAGAATTAAAAAGTACAATAATTTATCTTAGGAAGGAAATAAAATTCATGCACCAACATCATCATGCATCATATTGTATTATTATTATCATTTCTTTTTGTTTTATACACTTTTTTCTTCCTCATCTGCGCCGATGTCATCGATCACGTTCTTTTTTTTATTTTTTTTTCTTATTTTTCTTTTGCTAAAATGTTTTTCTAACGTTATTGTTATTGTTATTATTATTATTATTATTATTATTATTAATATTAATATTAAATGACAGTAGGAACTCGAAAGTTTATTACCAAAAATACCAAAATATCCCTCCTCAAACTCCCCACCCCTACCCCCACCCCGAATCCACCTTGTACCCACCTTGATCCCACCATTTCCGACCCTCGTATCCTATTTCGTTTTAGATCTTATTCTAATATTATCTTATAAACGTTATTGTGTTTTACATTTTATTAAATATTAATTTTCACGAAGATAAAAAGGAGAGAAAAGAAAAGAAAATAAAAAAAAAAGAAAAAGAAAGGAATTTATAATAATCGATAAATAATCATATAATAACTATATCAAATATTTCGATTCACGTGCCTCAAATATTCAATCATTTCTATATTGTACACAATATTATTATTATTATTATTATAAAAAGAAAAGAAATGAGAGGAAAAAAATGAAAAACTTTTGAATGTTATCCACGTTATTTTATGAATCTTTTGTAATCGTTTTTTAATGATTAAGAGAGATGCTGGTACTAATTAAGCTAATGAACAAATATTTCGTTATTCTTGTTATTATTAAATTAGACGCGAAAAGAAAAAAAAAAAGAAAAATTATGATTAAAATTAATATTAAGTTTTGTATAAATTTGTGATACCTGTGTAGTTGTTATTATTGATTGAATATAATTTTGTATATTATCGAAGTAGTAGAACGTTAGGAAAACAAAAAGAAGTATATAACAAATTATAATTAGTTAAATAATTATTCGGTTAAAAAAATGTTAACGTCAATAATGTGCCTCGTATACTATAATATTATCATATCTCGTATTGTATGTATGATAACGTTAAACAAACGAAATAATTATTAGAACGATATCAAAGGAATGTCTTTTTTTTAAGCGTTGTTTTAATGAAAAATTTTAATTGTTTATCAGAACGTCGATGGTGCTGAAGTGTGAATGTAACAAAATTACTTTTATTTTCTCTTTTTCTATATTTTTGTTTTATCGTTAATTAAAAAGACGTTAATTAAAAAGAAAATAAATATAAAGAAAAAAAAAAAAAAAAAAA
>NW_014569699.1:110811-112288 GCF_001313835.1 Polistes canadensis | reverse complement strand
AAAAGAAGAGAAGAAGAAACAAGACAAAACTAAATCAAATTTTAATTCTATCAACCCGGGTGCGATGAAAAGAGAAATGAGAAGAAGAGAAAATGGTGGGTGGGGGGGGGAGGTGCGCAGCAGCATCTTTGACTATAATAAAATATATACAAATAAAAATACAGAATGAAATAAGAAAATTGAATATTATTGAAAGAACATAAAATAAAGCGCGCGTACACGGACACAGAGAGACACGGTTACGAACACAAATGTTAGAAATAATTTGGAATCGTACAATATTAACAAATATCATTATATAATATCAGGAAAGAAACAAAAATTGAATGTGAAAATAAAAGAAAAAATGGGGGAAAGAAAAAAAAAACAAATAAAATAAAATAAAATCAATGTGTCAATTTTACTTAAAAAAAAAAAAAGCAAGCGTGATACTTGTAACGCATTTACAACAAAAGGAATAATAAAAAATTTTTGTAAATAATGTTTCAGCAAAGAGAGGACGACGACTTTATTGCGACCGACTGCCAGTCAACGTTTTGAAAAATTGCAAGAAAGACCTGTCATGTATAAAGTGTTCGAAATATTATTGCGATTGGTGGAGTTTGAAAAGACACATGAATTATTTCTGTCAAGTGGAACCGCAATTTAATTGTCCTTATTGTTCCCATAAAGCAAGAATCCCAACTTTACTAAAGTATCACTTATTTCGCGAACACAATGTTTCTGAAATGCCGAAGGGGATAAATTAATCGTTTCACGTTATAAATGACAACGAAATCTAATCATTTTCTACAGTATTTTCGTTCTTTTATATTTTGTTCTTCTTTGACTTTTTGTTTCTTTTTGTTCTCTTTCTTTTTTCATGAAATTAAATTTAAGGAACAAAGGTCTCCAATTATTTGCATTTTTCTTTTTTTCTTTTCTTCAAAATCGTCGTTCGTAAAAACTAACTGATGCGATAACAATTTAAAACGTTTAAACGCAAATGACATCGTCGATCGAAATTAGTTTCAAATTAAAATAAATCAAACCCGATTGGAATGAGAAATCAATTTCTAAGGATTTCATAAAAATCGAAAGAAAAGGAACAAAATAAATATCGGATATTGACTATATAGTTACTATTATTACTGTTATAACGGTCATTGTGATGATTTTATTATTATTGTATTTTACTTTTGAAATAAAAATATCTGTCTTTATTTTGGAATAAAAAAAAAAAAACAAAAAAAAAATACAAGATAGTTTAGTCAATTAAATATAATATACTTCGAAAGTTATTTATTATTTAAAAAAAAAGTAACAAGCAATATTTCGTCTGGTCATGTTTAATCGAATGAATGCCAGGGTCAACATTTATACAAAAAGAAGAAACGCAAGGAAGAAGAAAAAACAATTACTGGTCATCACGTAAATTAACTAGTACGAAAAAACGACATGATGTTTTTGTTATATAAATTAAAAAAAAAAAAAAAAG
>NW_014569699.1:109449-110613 GCF_001313835.1 Polistes canadensis | reverse complement strand
CTCTCTCTCTCTCTCTCTCTCTCTCTCTCTCTCTCTCTCTCTCTCTCTCTCTCTTTCTCGTTGATTTTGTGATAAAACAAAAAGAAAGAGAAACAAATTAAATAAAATCTAATCATATATACCGTTCGTAATACTAATACTATAACTTTTAAATTATTTTTTAGGAGGAATAACGATGCAGAAATTGGAAGATACATTTGGATTTGTGGAACATACCGGAAGATCGACGAATTTCGTTTGTCCAAAATGTGGCAAAGGATATACGAGAAAAACCAGTCTTCAACGTCATTTAAATACCGGATGCGGTACACCACCGATGTTCTATTGCAACGTTTGCGGATACAGGACAAGCAGAAAAGATATTTTGTTGAGGCATATGAGACACGTTCACTCGAAACCGAAAATTTAATTATTTCATTTTGTTTTACATTTGTTGAGAATATTAATGACCAAAGAAAAAGAAAAAAAAGGAGAAGAACAATCCGTTCGAAGTGATTACTATAATCATTATTATTGTTATTGTTATTTGAATTTGATTCGAATTATTAGAAAGGGATTGCAACAATCCGATAGAAGTTGACTGCAGAAAACGCATAAACCAAACGCATCCTATAAAAATAAGTAATTATAATAAATATTTGTAAATATTTTTTATCAACAGACAATTTTTTTCTTTGTAAAAGAAAACATTTATTTTTGTTTTGTTTATTTTTTTTTTTGGCACCGTCTTTCACGAATAATAATACCACCATCAACACCACCATCAACCACCCTTGTGTACTCTCGTACCCCGTAGATTGAATTTTTCGCATAATCTAAATCACTTTAAAATAAATCTTTTTACACGTTTTACAATTAATTTACGCGTAAATCGAAATTAGTCATAATAAAATTTTGCACCGACTAATATACGTTCGATGTACATATGTACACATATACAGGGTGTCCGAAATTTTTTCGTACGAACGTTGGACACCCGGTATATATGAAAATCTTTTCATATTTATGTAAATATTTGTACATATTGGCATTTATATAAACGTGTTTGTATGTACATATATAATATGATATATTATATATTACATAAATATAAAAAGAAAAACAATATAATTTTGTTATATTTTGTCATATATAGTTTTTATTACACATATATGTAAATAAAAA
>NW_014569699.1:107642-109164 GCF_001313835.1 Polistes canadensis | reverse complement strand
AAAATTTCTAAAAAGAGAAAAAAAAAAAATAGGGGAAAAATTTATTATATATAACGTGCCGGTAATTGTGATAATTAAATTGTTTAAAAATTCTAGAAATAAAACAAATATATTTCAACGATCTATATATTATAATAAATATAAGAATAATTGTAATATAATTGAGATAAAATAAAATAATATCACATAACAATATTTCGTAATAACCGGGCACAAGTATACACAAAACATATATAATAAACATTTTCTAATTTGAATAATTTTCTTTTTTCTTCTTTTTCTTCAACATAAATTGTTTTAATCATTATGTTACAGAAGACGGATGGATTAACAACTATCATCTTGACTATTATCGGCTGACTAACGACGAAACCAATGAGAAAAATCATCCAACGAGCGAAACAAAGTTGTTAGTACAATACGATCAAATGCAGGATAACAACGGCGGCGGTGTTGGCAGCGGGGAGGATAAAAGCGATAACAATCCTATAAACAATAGAAATGCATGTGATTTTTGTTACAGGAGATATTCCGTTAACGGTTTGAAAAAACACTTGCAAAACGGTTGCAAGAAAAATCCACGAAACAGTATTGCACGTTACAATTGTAGATATTGCGCGTACACGAGCATGTACAAAGCTAACATGGAAAGGCACGTTAGAAATATTCACGACCCTGGAAATCGTAGAATACGTTGCGATTTATGCAACTTTTCGAGCAATTACACATTTTGCGTTAGGAGACACATGAGAACGTTTCATCGGAAATAATATTAATCTTTGAAGTAATTATACTCTAAAGAAATTCATTTTCTTTTTTCTTATATTCTCATTTTATTTATTTTAGATAATAAAAGTTAAACAACGTTGGATATGATTATAATATAAATTAATGTGAAAACAAATATCACAATGGTGGTATTTAACTTTTTGATAGTATTATATATTTAAGTTTTTTTGTATTCTCTTTTTTTGTTTTACCTTGTTAAAGTATTAATGAAAATTATTTGGTATTCGTTTATCCATAATTAAATCGTACGTTCTCATATATAGAATGATATTATTTTATTTCTATAAAATATAAAATGAAATAATTATTATGCAACGTACTATGTAATCCGACATCTTATTTAAATAATTCATTCCAAGTTTAATTTTAATTAAAATGTATATCGATATATTTAATTAAAATATATATGCATGTATTAAAGAAAAATGATTGTCAATCGATCAATTGAATTGTACGACAAATAATTTCGGAATATAATTTTCCCTTTAGGGGTGAGATCATAAGTTTTTCCCTTCAATTTGAAATAAATTATGTTCCTTTTTTTTTTAGGGCTGGGGGGCGAGGGAATTTTTATGGTAACATTATTTTTATTCGTAATTTGTAAAAATTACATTTGAAATAATTTTCAGTTTAAAAATTCCGACATTGTTCAATCAATCGACTCGATTATTTCGTTAAATATTACTTATAAAAAAATATAATTAATGATATAAAAACAAAAATAGAAAGAAAA
>NW_014569699.1:95868-105185 GCF_001313835.1 Polistes canadensis | reverse complement strand
ATATATATATATATATATACACACACACACACACGACGAAGAAAATTGATTATTATATTATTATTAATTTGTTAATAAGTCTAACGACAATTTTGCAATTCTTCTGTTCTTTTTTTGGGAAAGATTTTTCTCTTCTTTTTTGTTTGCAACAGAATAAAAAGCAAAAAAAAAGAAATAAATAAAACGACCGTGTGTGACAGAAATTTTGTACAGAATTATTGACTAGAACGTTTCTATATACGTAAAGATAATTATTATTTATGTAATTTGAAATTTTACTTTAGGATATTTCCTACAATGCACAAGTAATATAGATAGAATTTTTTTTACATACATAAACACGTATACATAAATACACACGAGTATACTTATACAAATACGTCTATGCTGTTTGTTTCCAAATTATTTCAATTTCTTTTTTCTTTTTCTTTTCATTTGTTTCCTACAATTCCCGTTTTTATTTCATTTCATTTGATTTACGTTATTATTCTTGTTTACTTCGTATTGTTTTAACAAATATATTTGATTTTACTGTTTCAGTCAACTTGAAATTATGGCAGACGACTAATTACAACGAGGATACTGAGACGTATTCAACGTTAAATCCGATTTTGACGATGAATAACAATCCGTTTCATCAACAACAACTACAACAACTAGTACTACAACAACAACAACAACAATACAATTATCATCAACAATTTAACAACAACGATCGTCATGGAATATCTCATAAAGTAATGAAAATAAAAATGAAGAACGGTAAAAGCATGAATAAGAAATCGTTCGTATGCAAAATTTGTGGAAAAAGTTATGCCGTTTATAGATCATTGTGGAGGCATAATAAATTCGAATGCCTTTATTCGAAACCTAGATTTTCATGCGAATATTGTCCCTACACGAGTCCCCACAAATGGTGCATAGACAATCACAAAAAAAGATATCACGTTGACGTTCATCAAACCGAAAATGAGTCCCTTTATCCATAAAAGATTCTAAGGATAAATTTATCTACAAACAAATTTTAAATGTTTCTTTTCTTTCCCCGAACCCTCCTTCTTATTATTTTTTTTTCTTATTTTTCAACAATGTCATCAAAGGAAACCATTAAAACTCGTAAAAGGGTAATTAAAAATTTCTCCTTTTCGTTTTCTTTTTTTAATCATCATTCTCGTCCGATTTTTTATTTTTTATTTGTTTTTGTCTTCTTCTTCTATATTCTTATATATACCATTAATATTATTTTTTATAATTGACGATTAAAGTAATTATTAAATAGCTTAATTAGAATAAGATATTAATATAAGTAAAAATAATGTTCCTACGAATATCAATGATTGACTTGCAATCGACGTTCAATCGAATGAACTGTATTATACGCGTCGTTGTTAAAATAAAAAGAAAAAAAAAAAACAAACTAAGAAAAGAAAATAATCATCTTAACGATAATGTTTCTGATAAAAGAGAGAGAGAAAGAGAGAAAGGGATAGAAAGAAAAATTGATATGTGTATTATTAATATAAATAAATACAATAATTATATATCTAATTAATTATAAATCTTTGAAATAATTTTAAGTATCTCGCGAAAAGGGTCGAAAACAAATATATAACAAGAAAGAAAAATGTCTTCCATCCTTTTCTTGCTTTTTTATGATTTTTCTTTATTGATCTCTTTTTTCATTTTTTTTTTTTATTGAACCTAACCCTCCAATACAGCAACGTATTATAGAGATAGAAAAAAAAAAAGAAGAAGTATTAATAATAATAAGACCAATAATAAAAAATAATTATAAACCACCGTGTTTCCCTCTTTTCACATCCCTTAGTATTTAAAACCAAAAAAAAAAAAAAAAAAGGAAAAAAGTAATTGCATCCCTAACGACAGAGATGAGAAAAATAAAAGGAAATAAAATATATATCAAATAAAATATTAACAACAATAATATAATGATGCTTCTCTCTTTTCGTCCCTTATAGTATTTAGGAAAAAGAAATCGAATAAATAAATAAATAAATAAAAAAAGGAAGAAGAAGAAAACCAATCAAAAAATTGAAACAACAACAATAATAATAATAATAATAAAGGGATATGAAAAAAATACCGATCGAAGTAAGGGTGGGGGGAAAAGAAATAAATGACAACGAGAGTATTTTTACGAGTGTGTTGTTTGTGTTTGATTACCGAAAGAAAAAAGGAAAAAAAAAGAATAAAAATAAAAAAAAAAAACAAAAAAAGAGAAGAGAGAGAGAGAAAAAAGAAAAAAGGATAAAACATTTGAAAGAGATAAAATGAACGGAACCGTTCACATATATTTTGTATAATTGAAAAATAAATCGTGAGGCATATTTAATCGACTAATCTGAATTGTTTTGGTTGCAGCATACCGGAAGATGTACGTGGGTGATCAGATTCTTGGCTACACCTGTACGATGTGCAGCAAATTCTACAAGATGTGGAGCAACTATTTGAAACACAAATGCGAGCCACCGCAATTCAAGTGTTCACTTTGTCCGTTTGCTGCTTTCAAGGCTTTCATACTTCACGCCCATCAAGCCGAAAACCATTTCAAGAGAACATCACCTAACACCTGAGAGAAAACAACAACAACAATCAATAATCATCAATCGTCTCGAATATATTTGACGTTGAACTGAGTGAATTTGCCTTAAAAGAAAAATTAAACAAAACAAAAAACAAAAACTTAACGAAAAAGAACAAATTTTTTTTACATTTACACACGGTACTACTACTACTACTACTATTGCTTCTATTACTACTACTACTACTACTACTACTACACATACGTACTATTATGCGGGCACGCACAACACATACACGCGACGAATAATAATCACGTCGAACATCGTGTTCAATTTATTGTCGAATAATTTTTCAAACTCGTGTTTTTTTTTCATGTTCTTTTTCTTTCTCTTTTTATTTTTTTTTTTGTTCTTTTCGCGTGTTATCAAGTATCGTTGGTAAGTATCGTTTTATCACGAATCGTTTAAAACAAACGTTTATATATTTTGTATTATATTTAATCGTCTCTCGTAACGGCATATTAATTAATTTATGCGTGTGCAATTACATGAGTCAATGAGTATTATCAAAATAAATTTTCTTCTTATTTTGTTTTGTTGTATTTTGCTTTTCTTTTTTTTTTTTCTCTTTGAAATTTATTTTGAAGCGAGCGAGGCCGCAAAGTTTGATAGTTCCTAAAATAAAGAAAAAAATAAATATATATATATATATATATAAACAATTCTTTATATAAATAAAACGTCGATGATCCCCTGACTCACGGCACACATAATTAATATTTTTATATTTTCTTTTTTTTTTCTTTTGTAAATCAATACAATTTATCCTTTCCAACCCCCCCTCCCCCCCCCCCGTCTCCCCACGTTATTTATTATATGTCTTATTGTGCGTAAAATTCATTTGTTAACGAATTAATTAGTTTTTATTTGATAGAATGCATATTAGATATTTTTCGTTAACAGCCACCACCACCACCCCCCCCCCGCCCCCTATAGTCTGAAATTATTTTTAATCGATATATTAATAATCGTTATCTCAGCGTGATTAGTTAGACCGAAGTAATTTTTTTGTTGTCTTCTTTCTTTTCGGTCTAGTGTTCTTTTTCTTTTTTTTGTTTATTCGTAAACAATCTTTCCCGTGTTCGCGTCGATTGTGTTTTTTTCCGAACACAAATAGCTGACTGATTTCGCACTTTTAGATTTTTGTTTTCTCGATTTAATAATAAGTTTGTAAAGTTATTTAGAAAGAATACACGTGCATATGACATATCATCCATGCAAACACATGCATACATATACATACATACATACACTTGTTCAAATGAATGGTTTACATAACGTGAGATTAAACTTACACGAACGAGAATTAAGAAAAAAAAAAAAGGAAAAAAAAAATACAAAAAACGATTCTGTAGTATTTATAAATGTATGTATTTTCGTAATACTAACACAATAAAGTATCAAGTAGTGAAAAGTGAATAACAATAAAATAAAACTCTCTGCATTTGCGGAAACGTTGGTTGCTGCTTGATTTTTTTTGTTTTTTTCGTTAGATTTGATTCTAATCGAAAGAAAAAAGAGAGAGAAAAAAAATTAACGAGTCCCATAAATTAAAAGCTCCGAGCACCCCCGCCCCACACACATCCCACACTCCCTGTCTCTTTAATTTTTCCACAAGGGATATTTTCATTTGTTGTTCGTCTATTTTTTTTGTTGTTTTTCCATTTCTGTATGCATATTTCAGGTCGTACTTCGATTAAAAAGGAAAAATAAAAAAGAGGGGGAGGGGAAGAAAAATGAAAAAGAAAAAAATAATTAACCGAGAACAATTTGTTTTTGTATATTAAAAAAAAAGTTATAAAAAAAACAATGAGAGAGAGAGAGGAGATAAAATCGATCGAGAAAACGTTGGAGAATATTTTACAAATGAAAAGGAATCGTTTCTTTTTTTTTTTGTTTGTTTGTTTGTTTTTTTTCAAATCTTGTTCGATTATAATATTTTTCCTTGTTTTCCATTTTGTTGTTTTTTTTTCTTTTACAGGTTTCTATACGTGCTGCGAGTGCAAGAAAAAGTACGGATCACGGGTTGGCTTAAATCGACATATTCGAAAGGAATGCGGAAGGATCATGTATTATTGTCCGATTTGTAAATGAATGATGCCCATGAAATTGAACATGTTAAATCACATAAAGAAAGAATACGGTTGTTTTTTCAATTAATTTGAAATATTTCACCTCGTTGGAACGGGAATGTATTCGCTAATTTGTTTATTGTAATTGGAAGAAGGAAGAAAAAAAAAACAAAGATTACTGAAAATGATCGAACAATCAAATAAATAAATAAACGTTTAGCGAACAAAAATCTTGCCTTAAACGCGAATAAAAATATATTTTTGTACATTTATTTTCAATTAATATTATTTTTATCATTAATATATTTATTATTTTTTTAGATTAAAATATTATTACTATTATTACTATTATTAGTAGTAGTATTAGTAGTAGTATTATTATTATTATTATATTGTTACTATTATTAATATTATTATTTTAATTATTATTATTAACCGAATGCATGTTCAAATTTGTATTCGAAAAATTTGGGGAGAGTAACTCTTTTAACTAAACTTATTTTTCTTACGTTTACTTTTTTGACCAACATTTTTTCTATTTCTTTCTCGATGAAAATTCTCCTCTCTTTATACTTATTAGATATATAATATATATACTTGCTTTCGAATAATATAACCAATTTAATCCATTAATTAAATTAACAACTGTACTATCCCTTTTTTATCCCCCATTTTATTTCCAAATTAGTTAATGAAACTAAAAATTTGTTAGATTTGTGCGTTGTGTCGTTGACATTTTATCTAATTATAATATACGATTAAAAAAAATAAATGTAAAAAAACTATAGTCGATAATCATTTATAATACTTTGTTTTCTTTTATATTGATGATTAATTTTTTTTTTCTTTTTTTTCTTTTTTTTTTTAATCAACTTTTAAATATCATATATAATATTTTTAAAAGGCATACATACGCCTTTAAAATATAATAGTTTTAAAAAATTGTAACAGAAAACAGAGAAGAAAGAAAGAAAAAAAGAAAGAGATAAAAAGAGAGAGTGAGAGTATTGAAAAAAAAACAAAATTAAAAGAATAAAATAAATCTCCTCCACCCCCAAACCAGCCTTGATAAAAAGGTTAGAAAGATAAAAATTATTCGAGTAGACTTGGTATTATGTTTTTTTTTTTTCCCTTCTGGGTTATTAACCAAACAATTTTCTTTGATTTGTTGTTTTACAGATTTGTCATCGAGGCCTACGAAGCACACCTGTAATACCTGCGGGAACGAATACATTTATTTTAGTTCTCTGATACGACACATTAGAGACGAATGCGGACAAGAACCTAAACATCGTTGTCCATATTGTCCGAAAAAAACTAAACTTCGTTGCAACTTGTTGAAACATATAAGAAAGAAACACGTTTACGAGTGAGGAACAAAAATTGTGCGTGTGTGTTTTTTCTGTTTTCTTTTTCTTTCTTTTTCTTTTTTTCTTTTTTTTAATTCCTCCTCTTGTGGCGAAGAAACTTTTGTTTTTTCGTTTATAAATTTGAATGATAATTGATCGAACTGTCGAAATCCAATTGCGTTATAAATTACAGATACTTCAACAGAAAATTCAAATGACGATGATGAAGAAGAAGAAGAAGAAGAAGAAGAAAAAAAAGAAGAAGAAGAAGATTCAAGGATGCAACGCATTCTACCTTCGAAAATGATCATATTTTTTCTTTTTATTTTATTATTATTATTATTATTATTATTATTATTATTATTATTATTATTATTCTCACATAACTTTTCAACTTTGAAATAATCGTATCTAATGTAACCAAACGATCGACTTGTCTGTGATTGGTGTGTGACAACGTTTTATGGGGGAACAAAGTTTTCGCAATTTTTAATCGTACGGTTTAGGTATGTGCTTTTTGAAAAAAATAAAAATAAAGACCTGTAGCAAGATCATCGTTCGTTCAACTAAACGAATTTCAACGAAAATCAATAAAAAAAAAAAAAAACAAGGAACAAGAAAATATTGTACACGCGTAAAAATCTTCTCTCACTCTCTCTCTCTCACTCTCTCTCTCTCTTTTTCTCTCTTTCTCTCTCTCTCTCTTTCTCTATTTCTCTCTCTCTTTCTCTCTTTTATTCTCTTTCTATTTTTTCTTATTCCATTTTATTCTAATTTTTAATTGTACCTTAAAAATAAAATCTAACGAGTGTCCACCTATATAGATCGTTTTCTCTTATATTATTTTGGTTGGTTGTTTTCCTACGAAAACATAAATTTCCCCATAATCTTTCTTTCTTTATGTTTGTTTTTCAGGGGATGACCAACACTTTTGTCCAGGATGTTATAAGACTTACAAGTGGAGGAAATCATTGCACCGACACATACGAGAGAGTGCTAGTTGTTGGCCAACACTGATCACTACTGGCAATGGCGAATACATCAAACAGATACACCATAGGATGCTTTTTAATTCTAACAAAAATTAATTCCTTAATTATTATATTTGTTTTTTTTTTTTAATAAGATTTTACATAAACACACACACACACACACACACACATACAGACACAGATTACACCCACATTATTACGTAAACGATAAAAAAAAAAAATTTTAATAATTTTATTTATATATATATTTTATGTTCTTTTTTTTCTTTTTCTAGGTAATAAATTTTTTATCGAATACGCGCGAGCACGTTGACTTATCGTAAGAAAAGAAAAGAAAAGAAAAAAGAGAGGAGAGAAAAAAAAAAATAGAAAACGAAAACTAAAGGAGAAAAAAGGAATTCGTACGAAGAAAAAAAAAAAATAAAAGAAAAGATTAAACAGGAAATAAAAAGGATTAACAAACAAAACTAAACGTATTATACTTTATCCGTACAATCATATTAATTGTTTAATATCCCAGCCACGAATGATAGCGTCCATTTCATACGTGATTAATAATTTTGTTTCTTTTTTATTTTTTTTTAAATCAATCATTAATATACGTTCGCATTTTTTAACGTCGTATTTGGCCAAATTAGATATATATATATTCGATCGTTGTTTATTCCTTAATGTAAAAATATTAAACTAACACATGCATCATTGAAATTAGGATTCGAATCCTTGGAAAATCGATTAACCCCTGTTGCGTTCAATTCGAATTACGCGCAAAAAAAAAAAAGAAAATTAATATTAAACTAATTCACAATTTATATATATATATATATATTTTGTTTACTTATATTTTCCAGGTGGCAAAAAAAGTTTTATAATGAGCAAAAAGATAAAGAAAGAAAGAAAGAAAGAAAGAATAAAAAATAGAATCCAACCCAGAGAGAAGTAATTCGTGATAGAAAATCGAGAACGGATGACTAAAAACGATCCTGCCAATTTTGTGTTTCAGGTCAAGGTCACTGCATGTACTTTCTACCAATGGTCACGAAGAAACCCTTCCCGTGTCGTCACTGTGATCGAAGTTATAAGAACAAGAGCTCCTTGAATCGGCACTTACAGTACGAGTGTGGGAAAGAAAAACAATTCGTCTGTCCGATATGCCGAAGAAGAATGATACAAAAGAGTAGTTTGCATAAACACATGGTCGCCATGCATGGGCTATAGGAGGATGGAGTTCCATCCTCATAAAAAGAAAAAGAAAAAAAAAAAAGAAGAAGAAGAAAATTTAGACAAAAAGAGTATAATAATAATTATTATTATTATAATATATAATTATTATTATATAATTATATTACGTTATAAAATTTATCATATTGATAATAATTATATATTATAATAATATGATTATTATATATATATATATATATATATTATTTTAAAGAAAAGTTGGACCTAAAATTAAAATTAGTTGAAAATATAAAATAAGTTCAAAGAATATTACGAGTGAGAGAGAGAGAGAGAGAGAGAGAGAGAGAGAGAGAGAGAGAGAGAGAGAGAAAGAGAGAGAGAGAATGTGTGCGTGCGTTTGTTTGGCTGTGTACGTGTGCGTGTCTATGACAAAGAAAAGGGATGAAAGATTAAAACTTCGATATTAGAAAAATATCTCGACGAGGGATGATTAAAAAAGAAAAACAAAATAGAAATAGACTCTCGTTGTACATACACACACACATTACTAGCATACGTTGGAGAAGGAAAAAAAAAAAAATTGACTGGAAGAAAAATCATCTGCGTTAATACCTTTTACAGAGAACAACCCTCCCCCCTCCTTCTCTTTCCCCATTATCCTACCATGAACCAACTCTCCTTTCTTTCATTTGTTTTCTTTACCCAAAAACCAAACTGTTATATAAATAATATATTGTGTAAATTGTTTTATATATTCGCTTGCAAAGCATATCCACACGATGGGAATTAGAAAAAAAAAAAACAACATCTCACGTGGGTGTATACTTTAACATTATTCTTACTATGATCTTTTTATTTATACACATACACATTTATATATATTTCACTACTACTACTATTACTTCTTCTTCTACTTCTACTATTTATTCTTCTTCTTCTTCTGTATATTTTTTATTTTGTTCTATTTTATCATATTTATAATTTATGCGTGTTTCTTTTCTTTTTTTTTCTTTTTTCTTATTTTTTCCCTTTCAATTTTACTTTGTTATTATTTTCTCATCGCGTAAGGATCCTAATGTTTATATATATCTTTGATTAATTTAATATATATATATATAT